>NC_041233.1:10571111-10601647 GCF_002837175.3 Physeter macrocephalus | reverse complement strand
CACACACACACACACACACACACACACACACACACACACACACAAAGTGGGCAGAAGACCTAAATAGATATTTCTCCAAAGAAGACATACATATGGCCAATAGGCACATGAAAAGATGCTCAACATTGCTAATTATTGGAGAAACGCAAATCAAAACTACAATGAGGTACCACCTCACACCGGTCAGAATGACCATCATTAAAAAAGTCTACAAATAACACATGCTGGAGAGGGTGTGGAGAAAGAGCACCCTCCTACATTTTGGTGGGAATGTAAATTTGTGCAGCCACTATGGAAAACAGTAAGAAGGTTCCTCATAAAACTAAAAATAGAGTTGCCATATGATCCAGCAATCCCACTCCTTGGCATATATCAAAATATGCCAAGGACAAAATTATAATTTGAAAAGATACATACATTCCTATGTTCATAGCAGCAGTATTCACAATAGCCAAGACATGGAAACAACCTAAATGTCCATCAACAGAGGAATGGATAAAGAAGATGTGGTATACACACACACACACACACACACACACACACACACACACACACACACACAAAATGGAATACTACTCAGCCATCAAAAAGAATGAAATAATGCCATTTGCGGCAACATGGATGGACCCAGAGGTTATCATACTAAGCAAAGTAAGTCATAAAGAGAAAGACAAATATCATAAGATATCACTTACACATGGAATTTAAAATATGACACAAATGAACTTAAGAAATGTCAACAGAAACAGACTCACAGACACAGAAAACAAACTTACAGTTACCAAAAAGGAAAAAGGGTGGGGGAGGGATAAATTAGGAGTTTGGGATTAGCAGATACAAACTACTATATATAAAATAAACAACAAGGTCCTACTGTATAGCACGGGGACTATATTCAACAACTTGTAATAAACCATAATGGGAAAGATTATGAAAAAGAATATATATATATATATATATATATACATACATACACACACATATATCTGAACCACTTTGCTGTATACCAGCAACTAACACAACGTTGTAAATCAACTATACTTCAATAAAATGAAATTAAAAAACCAATCCAGGAACCTGTACTGATTTACGAAAAAAAAAAACCAACCTCCCCACAAAAAAAACCCTCAGACCTCATAGATAAAATTAAATCCCCTCTTTGCCACTATCTACAACCCCAGAGGGGGCACAGGTGCAATTTGGTGTGGATGCTTCTAGACCATTTGTGCGTCTGTGCACACACATTTGTACCTACAGAAATAAAGAATGTTGTTTTGCCTGCTGGTGTGCGTGTGTGCCCATGTCGCATGAGTCTCTTGTCCCACGTGCAAAACCAGAGCATGACAAAAATGATGGGAGGACAATCTATCCTCATCATAGATGGGGTTTTGATAATCCTGATAAAAAATGAGAAATGACAGTGCTGGACTGTCATTAAAAATAATTGGACAAAAAATAAAAATAAAAAAAATAATTGGACAGTGACTTATGTTCTCAGTTGATGTAGCTGATTTAGGGACTACTACACAACACTGCCAACAGGCCCCATTTTTCCCCTCCTGGAACACGCACTGGGATATTGGGAAGCACACTGGGGGAACTGGGATCCCAGGCCCCTGACTCTCCCTCCCACCTCCTCCCCCACTGTGGCTCAGCCTACCGTAGGCCAGGACCCAAGTCTTACTCTTCCCTGTAGTGGCACCTATACAGGTCTGGTGTACCCAGGAGGTACTCAGTGAATGTCTGTCAAAGGCATGGAATAAATCCAAGGAGAGCCATGGGAGAACAAGCAGCCTCCAACCAGTGGCACCAGTCAGGACCCTGGCACACCCAAACAGGGACATCTGATAATAAAGAGTCTATTTATAAAGGTGGGGGAGGGCAGAGAGCAGTGAGCTCTTCAGGTGTGAAGGGACAAGGGGAGGCTGTGGCCGTTGCCCCAGAGACGGGGCTTGACAGAAGCTGGGCATTTGGTAGAGGGTACCGCCATCCATGGCAACCTGATGGTGGAGGAATCGGGAGAAGGAATCCTTCCAGGTCACTCTCTGCTACCTGCTGGTGCCTCCTGATGTCTGAGCCCAGCGGAAGTCAAAGGCCAGGGAACCTGCAGCTGGACAGAGATACGTGGACAACATGTGGCCTATCCACCTTCTTGGAGCCATCCACAGTGTGGGAGGAGGGGGAGGGCAGGCTCTGTCCCTGTCCACCCAGCTGGCCCGCAGCAGCCGGAGCGTGCCCTTCCTGAGGCCTGGCTCAGAGCTTCCACCTGCAGCCTGAGCCTGAGTGACATCAGGATCTCAGGGGTTCCCTACCTGCCACCTCAGGCTGCCCACCAGCCCCACTGCACTCCAGCAGCAGGGGGGATGGAGTGCATACCTGGGCATTTGGCCAGGTGCATGAGGGCAGGGAAAATGAAGCATACTCCTGTTCCTCTGTAGCCGGTGACATCAGTCGTTGACATCACCAGGCTTGTCCTGCAGGTGGAGGGCGTCAGAAGTTCAAATAACTCATCGAGGAGGTGGGGTGAGGGATGGCGTCAACAGCAGGGCTGTGCCAGGAGCGCTCCTGCTGGCTGTTGAAGGGGCCGCGGCTGGAGTACAAAGCCTTGCACAGCTGTCTGAAGTTGTGACCCCAGCTCCGAGCTCAGGAAGGGTCTGTGCATAGCTGGCTGCTTCTGAGTGTGTGTGACTGTGTGGCCGGGTGGGCCCCAGGCCCCAGCATGTGGGAGCACGTGGGAACTGCAGCTAAAGGGCATCCAGCTCTCCACAGGTGCACCCTTTCCACAGAAAGGCTGTGAAGACACTTTCCCTTTTCAGAGTCCTGTTTGGGCTGGAGGTCGGCCCCTACCTGTCTTCTGCAGCCCAGGCACCTCCCCTCCACCTGCAGCCCATTCTCCTCCTCTGCTGCCTCCAGCCTCTCCCCTCTAAGCCCCCCTCCCACACAGGGGTCTCCAGAACAGAAGTCCAGACCCCACTCAGAGCTGCCCTTGCCTCCTCTGCCTCAGAATAAAGCACAGAGCAGGTGTAAGGGAGGGGAGGAGACAGCTGGCTGCATCTATGAAGCTCAAAGTATGCAGTGTGTCCTTCCACGTCCCCTTAAGACCCGGGGTGGGGGGGGGCTGAGGTCTGGGAAGTTGGGGGTGGTGGCCTCACAGCTCCCAGGCACCACACGGGCTTTCGCACCTCCCGTCACTGCACACCTGGGCCTTCACTGTCTCTTCCTGCCCACAGGCAGCCCACAGCATCCTACTGTTCAGTAAAATTCAGCTCCACGGCCCCTTCTCCCCCTTGCAGTCGTGGCTTCCCGGGCTTTCCCAGGACCCCTCCTGAGCCATCAACTTGGCCCTCACTTCCCTTTGCCTCAGGGATCTGACTGGTCACCTCTATGCTTCCTGCAGAGAGAGGCCAGGTCACTGCCCAGGATGGCACTGCTCCCTAAGGAGGGTTCCCACATCGGAGTCAGCAGGGACTGACGGCGGAGGGTGCCCAGCTGCGCGCTGAGGCCCAGAGAGCCCTGCCCAGAGCGCACGGCTCTGAGCAGAAACCCGCAGCTACAAGCAACCGCACCTGGATGAGCAAGCACCGCGGGCATCACTCTGCTGGGTGGAGACCGAAGGTCAAGACCTGTCTACACGGGGGCACGAAGGCCCCAGAGCAGCGTGTGGACATGGGTGGCAACTATGCCGAATATATTGGGAACAGCAACAAGGGATCAGGGCGGAGCATTCATCCAGGGTGCTTGGGTGAGCGGTTACGCGCTACAGGAGGGCTGGAGTACCTGCTTTTCTCTCAGCTGCCCCTGCAGGACCCGCCCCTCTCTGCAGGACCCGCCCCTCTCTGCAGGACCCGCCCCTCCCCGCAGGATCCGCCCCTCTCCGCAGGACCCTCCAGCTGGCCCAGCCCTCCCACCCCACAGGCCCCCGCACTCCCCATACTCCCCACCTCACTAATCTAGCTTCCTGCCTTTGGTGATGGAGCACTGGCAGACTATGGACAGAGTGGGAAAGACCAAATCCTGGATGCTGAGAAGCAGTGAGAGGGGAAGATGAAGGGCTTGGGGCCAGAGCTGAGTCTGGGGTTGGAGTGGAGGACAGGAGATCAGAGAATGAAAGCAGTGCCTGTGCCAGGAGCCCTTTTATCCATTTAGAGAGAAATGGTCAAGATTAGGATCCCACTGGGGAGGTCTTTCTTCTCCCCCCGCTCCCTTGCCCTGTCTTTCTTCTTTGAGCACAGCGGTTTGCCAAGGTGACAGGGCCTGGGGACTTAAGGGAGCCAACCCCAAAAAAGCTGTTCAGGGTCCTATGGGTTAAGGCCCCCGGAAGGAAGGAACACTGATATGGCCCTGGCAGGACAACCTTCTGTTTCTCCCTCCTGGAAAAGGCGAGCTGTGACCAGAAAGAAAGGAAATGGCAGGGGACTTCCCTGGTGGCACAGTGGTTAAGAATCCGCCTGCCAATGCAGGGGACACGGGTTCGAGCCCTGGTCCGGGAAGATCCCATATGCCGTGGAGCAACTAATCCCGTGGGCCACAACTACTGAGCCTGTGCTCTAGAGCCTGGGAGCCACAACTACTGAGTCCACGTGCCACAACTACTGAAGCCCGCAGGCCTAGAGCCTGTGCTCCGCAACAAGAGAAGCCACTGCAATGAGAAGCCTGCGCACCGCAACCAAGAGTAGCCCCCCATCGCTGCAACTAGAGGAATCCTGCGTACAGCAACGAAGACCCACTGCAGCCAAAAATAAATAAATAAATTTTTTAAAAAGAAAGGAAACGGCAGGGATGGGGCCTCAGCCAGGGTCTGCCTGGCTGGTGCTCTGCAGGAACCTAAGGAACCTGAGTCCCACTCCGGTTTGCAGCCTCTAGGCCTCCTGTGTCCGACTGTCTTCCTCTGAGGTACCCTGGCCCACCAAGGGGAGGAACCACACAGTGACCAGCTTTCACCCAGGGAGGATCCCACCCTGACCACTAGCCACTCACCTTCCCAGCATCCCCAGGAACAGGCTCTGAGCTCTCCCCATGACCACATCTCCCCTCCCACCCTCCAACAGGCCTGGAATGACCGCCCCCTGGGAGCAGCAATTCACATGAGTGCGTTCCCACGGCTCAGTAACCCACAAAGTCTTTTGTCATGTACACTCAAAAAGGCTGTGCCCCACCTCCCCTCTGCTGGCTGCCAGCCTTTCTTCTCAATTTCGAATGCAGGTTCACCAGATAAAAGGGTCTGAGAGGTTCTGCAGCAAATAAACATTTAACTGGGTATCATGCAGCATTTCCTATATCTATTTGATCATGAAGTCCTTTCTCATCTGACACATTTTGAGAAGAGCTAACTAAAGTACAGGTCCCAGGGAACTGCCTGGCGGTTCAGTGGTTAGGACTCCACACTTCCACTGCAGGGGGCATGGGTTCAGATCCCTGGTCGGGGAACTAAGATCTTGCCCAGCCAAAAAATAAATAAATAAAGTACAGGTCCGATCATTTCTTCCTTCAACACTCGAGTGCCTCCTTGGACCTGTCCTTTCAGCCCCAGACAGGCACCCTGTTGGCCTTCGTCATTCCTGCTTGCCTCCAGGACACAGGCCCTTTGCTTCACCTGCCCTCCGGGTCATCCAGAGCCCAGTCCTGACCTCTCAGCCTGGGCTCATCTCTCTCTGCACCCTCCACACAGCCCAGCATTCACACACTCGCTAAACACAGCACGTCCTGCAGGCCTCTTCGCCTTGTTCCAGCCCTTCTCCAGCCCAGAGTGCCCTCTCCCATCTCTTCATCAATCCCTTCAGTTCTAACTCATCAATGAAGACTCAAATGCTGCCTCTTCCATGAAACCTTTCTTGATCTCCGTCAGGATGACTCATTCCAGATGGCTATCATTTCTTTATTATTGGCTTCATGTTTCAGCCAAGTACTCTCCATCTCCCCCAAAGAGTAGTCCTTGCAGGCGAGTGCCAGATCTGATTTGACTCTGTATCCCTCCCCAACCCCATCCACCAGGACCTTGCACAAGACTGTTCTAATAACATTTCTGTCAATCAATCAGTAGATGTTGTTGGAATCACTTCTCCCACCTCTCCCTTTTGCCTCTGGGAAGAGCAAGAGGCCCAGGGCTTCCTTTCACAGGAGTTCTCGGATTATGGCGAGCCATGAGGAGTCGTAGATATAAGAATAATGAATGTTGCTGATTGAGTCTGGGGGCTCCTTAGAACCACGCATGTAGTGAAGTATGGAGTCAGCCCTAAGATGAGCCAGCATCTAAGGCACCCGTGAGGCTATCCCAGGGTCAGCAGAGGCCCGGGACCCTGAGGACCAGCACAGTGTGCTCCTTGCTGGGTGGTGAGAAATGGGCATGGGAAGGAAGTAAAAGACAATAAAATAAAGAAGCCCCAAGAGGAAGAGAGAGGAAGAGTTGCCAAGGAACCCTGATGTGTCCCCTAGTTTCGTCAGCCACTTTGGGGACATACAGGAGAGTGCTGGAACAACATAGCACGCCCTTCCCCATGTCTCCCTGATGGTGCTGCTCTAGCAAAGGTCAGTGGGGTAACGTGTGCCACCTTGAGAAGGACCGTGGTACAGGGCCAGGTCCATGGAGTGGGTGGCGAGGACAAGCCGGGCTAATGCCGAAAGCGGGGGCAGGTCCCCTACAATCCCCTGGGCTGACACGGGCCACCTGGGAGCATTTGCCATCGGCAGGGTGCTGCGTGTGAGAAGTGATGGAGGAGGAGAGGGCAGGAGAGGGCAGGGGAGAAGGCTCTGCCTCCGCCCCCTCCCCACTCTGAGCCCTGGTCACGGGCCACAGCTGGTCCTCCCAGCATAGCTGCATGCACAGAACCTTCCATCTCCTGGGTGCACCTTCCTGAAAATAAGCCTCTAAGCACTGAGATCGTTCCAGACCCTGCTCCTCAGCGTGTGTCCTTAAAGCAGCCAGTCATCGGCACCGTGAGCTCGGCCTGGCCCAGCCCCCCAGACCAGGGTCTGCATTTCCCCAGGAGCCCTGGGGGATTTGTGGGCAGAGGTGTGGGAAGGGCCAATCTGAGGTGCTGTTCAGCCAACTTGACCTCCTCAGTCACATGACAGGCTTCTTGAGGTGCAATCCCATCTCAGGTATCTTGGTTCTCTCTGCCCTCCCCTCAAACCCAGCTGTATAAGTTGGCCCTAAAACTGAAGGGAGGCCACTGCTCAGCAAGGAATGAATAAAGCAAATGAAATCAGGTAACTGGGCTCAGCACTCTCTTGGGATTTTAAAGATCCCAATCATGGGAAACCAGGGTCAAATATTTGCACTGGCATCTCCACTTCAGGTCACCTACCATTAGAACTGGAGTTGGACAGAAACCCAAGACCCTCCTCACTCAACTAGAAGGAACAGCAGGGCTTGGTTTACCCCTCTGCCAAGGGAGTGAAAATCTTGGTTGTTTCAGAGGCTTTGGAGAACATTGCCCGCCCCCGTGAATGCACGCGGAGAGCTGCCAGCTACTGTCATGGTCCCATTATGCATACTGGGATTCTGATCAGAAGAGTCACACTCCAGAGAGGCAGCTGTTCTCGTCCGCAGGTGGAGTATCTGCCTGACATCACTGGAGCTGAAGGCACACAGTCCCCTGGACAGCCGGGGACAAGGGCGGTGGCCTTCCAACAGAGCCACCTGCCTCATCCTGACAGACTGACGCAAGGAAGGTGGAAACAGTCTGTTCCTGGCCTTGTCTGACCAGCGGAGGAGGATTGAGAAATGTGTCTGGCATTGGTGCTGCAAGGAGAATACATAAGCAGCCAAGTCACTTACTGGAAAAGAAATGAGCTAATCTGCCAAGCCAGCCTGAATCTTAATGGGAGGACAAGGCAGTGGGGTGGGAAGGTGGGCAAGAGGGCCTGGTCTGCGCCCAGGTTTTCGGGTGCCAAGTGCCTTTCACCTCAGGCCCTCTCCGGGAGCAGCAGAGCCCCTTGGAAAGTAGCGATGGTTCTGAACAAGACACTCTTTTTTTTTCCCCCACAATTTTTTTTTGTTGTTTATTTTTTATTTTTATTTTTCTTATTAGTCATCCATTTTATACACATCAGTGTATACATGTCAATCCCAATCTCCCAATTCAGCACACCACCACCACCACCACCCGCCACTTTCCCCCCTTGGTGTCCATACATTTTATCTCTACTTCTGTGTCTCAATTTCTGCTCTGCAAACTGGTTCATCTGTACCATTTGCTAGCTTCCCCATATAGGCGTTAATATACAATATTTGTTTTTCTCTTTCTGACTTACTTCATTCTGTATGACAGTCTCTACAAATGACCCAATTTCATTCCTTTTTATGGCTGAGTAATATTCCATTGTATATATGAACCATATCCTCTTTATCCATTCATCTGCCGATGGGCATTTAGTTTGCTTCCATGACCTGGCTATTGTAAACAGTGCTGCAATGAACATTGGGGTGCATGTGTCTCTTTGAATTATGTTATATATTTTGGAGATTAATCCTTTGTCCATTGATTCATTTGCAAATATTTTCTCCAATTCTGAGGGTTGTCTTTTCGTCTTGTTTGTAGTTTCCTTTGCTTTGCAAAAGCTTTTAAGTTTCATTAGGTTCCAATTGTTTATTTTTGTTTTTATTTCCATTACTCTAGGAGGTGGATCAAAAAATATCTTGCTGTGATTTATGTCAAAGAGTGTTCTTCCTGTTTTTTCCTCGAAGGGTTTTATAGTGCCCCATCTTACATTTAGGTCTCTAATCCATTTTGAGTTTATTTTTGTGTATGGTGTTAGGGAGTGTTCTAATTTCATTCTTTTACATGTAGCTGTCCAGTTTTCCCAGCACAATTTATTGAAGATACTGTCCCTTCTCATTGTATATCCTTGCCTCCTTTGTCATAGATTAGTTGACCATAGGTGCGTGGGTTTATCTCTGGGCTTTCTATCCTGTTCCATTGATCTATATCTCAGACCTTTGTTCTAGTTCTGTAAAAAATGCCATTGGTAATTTGATAGGGATTGCATTGACTCTGTAGATTGCTTTAGGTAGTATAGTCATTTTCACAATATTGATTCTTCCAATCCAACAACATGGTATATCTCTCCATCTGTTTTCTTCATCTTTAATTTCTTTCATCAGTGTCATAGTTTTCTACTAAAGGTCTTTTGTCTCCCTAGGTAGCTTTATTCCTAGGTATTTTATTCTTTTTGTTGCAGTGGTAAATGGGAGTGTTTCCTTAATTTCCCTTTCAGATTTTTCATTATCAGTGTATAGGAATGCAGGAGATTTCTGTGCATTAATTTTGTATCCTGCAACTTTACCAAATTCATTGATTAGCTCTAGTAGTTTTCTGGTGGCATCTTTAGGTTTCTCTATGTATAGTATCATATCATCTGCAAACAGTAACAGTTTTACTTCTTTTCCAATTTGAATTCGTTTATTTCTTTTTCTTCTCTGATTGCGGTGGCTAGGACCTCTAAAACTATGTTGAATAATAGTGGTGAGAGTGGACATCCTTGTCTTTTTCCTGATCTTAGAGGAAATGCTTTCAGTTTTTCACCATTGAGAATGATGTTTGCTGTGGGTTTGTCATATACGGCCTTTATCATGTTAAGGTAGGTTCCCTCTATTCCCACTTTCTGGAGAGTTTTTACCATAAATGGGTGTTGAATTTTCTCAAAAGATTTTCTATATCTGTGGTGTATCACATTGATTGATTTGTGTATATTGAAGAATCCTTGCATCTCTGGGATAAATCCCACTTGATCATGGTGTATGATCCTTTTAATGTGTTGTTGGATTCTGTTTGCTAGTATTTTGTTGAGGATTTTTGCATCTCTATTCATCAGTGATATTGGTCTGTAATATTCTTTTTTTGTAGTATCTTTGTCTGGTTTTGGTATCAGGGTGATGGTGGCCTCATGGAATTTGTTTGGGAGTGTTCCTTCCTCTGCAATTTTTTGGAAGAGTTTGAGAAGGATGTGTGTTAGCTCTTCTCTAAATGTTTGATAGAATTCGCCTCTGAAGGCTTCTAGTCCTGGACTTTTGCTTGTAGGAAGATTTTTAATCACAGTTTCAATTTCATTACTTGTGATGGGTCTGTTCATATTTTCTGTTTCTTCCTGGTACAATCTTGGAAGGTTATACCTTTCTAAGAATTTGTCCATTTCTTCCAGGTTGTCCATTTTACTGGCATAGAGTTGCTTGTAGTAGTCTCTCAGGATGCTTTGTATTTCTGTGGTGTTTGTTGTAACTTATCCTTTTTCATTCCTAATTTTATTAATTTGAGTCCTCTCCCTCTTTTTCTTGATGAGTCTGGCTAATGGTTTATCAATTTTGTTTATCTTCTCAAAGAACCAGCTTTTAGTTTTTTTGATCTTTGCTATTGTTTTCTTTGTTTCTGTTTCATTTATTTCTGCTCTGATCTTTATGATTTCTTTCCTTCTACTGACTTTGGGTTTTGTTTGTTCTTCTTTCTCTAGTTCCTTTAGGTATAAGGTTAGACTGAGATTTTTCTTGTTTCTTGAGGTAGGCGTGTATAGCTATAAACTTCCCTCTTAGAACTGCTTTTGCTGCATCCCATAGGCTTTGGAACCTCGTGTTTTCATTGTCTCTAGGTATTTGTTGATTTCCTCTTTGATTTCTTCAGTTATCTCTTGGTTATTTAGTAATGTATTGTTTAGCCTCCATGTGTTTGTGTTTTTTACATTTTTTTCCCTGTAACTGATTTCTAATCTCATACTGTTGTGGTCAGAAAAGATGCTTGTTATGATTTCAATTTTCTTAAATTTACTGAGGCTTGATGTGTGACCCAAGATGTGATCTATCCTGGAGAATGTTCCATGCGCACTTGAGAAGAAAGTGTAATCTGCTGTTTTTGGATGGAATGTCCTATAAATATCAATTAAATATATCTGGTCTATCGTGTCATTTAAAGCTTGTGTTTCCCTATTAATTTTCTGTTTGGATGATCTGTCCATTGGTGTAAGTGAGGTGTAAAAGTTCCCCCACTATTATTGTGTTACCGTTGATTTCCTCTTTTAGAGCTGTTAGCAGTTGCCTTATGTATTGAGGTGCTCCTATGTTGGGTGCATATATATTTATAATTGTTATATCTTCTTCTTGGATTGATCCCTTGATCATTATGTAGTGTCCTTCCTTGTCTCTTGTAACATTCTTTATTTTAAAGTCTATTTTATCTGATATGAGTATAGGTACTCCAGCTTTCTTTTGATTTCCATTTGCTTGGAATATCTTTTTCCATCCCCTCACTTTCAGTCCGTATGTGTCCCTAGGTCTGAAGTGGGTCTCTTGTGGACAGCATATATATGGGTCTTGTTTTTGTATCCATTCACAAGTGGGTCTCTTGTAGACAGCATATATATGGGTCTTGTTTTTGTATCCATTCAGCGAGCCTGTGTCTTTTGGTTGGAGCATTTAATCCATCCATGTTTAAGGTAATTTTCAATATGTATGTTACTACTACCATTTTCTTAATTGTTATGAGTTTGTTTATGTAGGTCCTTTTCTTCTCTTGTGTTTCCCACTTAGAGAAGTTCCTTTAGCATTTGTTGTAGAGCTGGTTTGGTGGTGTTGAATTCTCTTAGCTTTTGCTTGTCTGTAAAGCTTTTGATTTCTCCGTTGAATCTGAATGAGATCCTTGCCTGGTAGAGTAATCTTACTTGTAGGCTCTTCCCTTTCATCACTTTAAATATATCTTGCCACTCCCTTCTGGCTTGTAGAGTTTCTGCTGAGAAATCAGCTGTTAACTTTGTGTGAGTTCCCTTGTATGTTATTTGTCATTTTTCCCTTGTTGCTTTCAATAATTTTTCTTAGTGTTTAATTTTTGTCAATTTGATTACTATGTGTCTCGGCGTGTTTCTTCTTGGGTTTATCCTGCTTGTGACTCTCTGCGCTTCCTGAACTTGGGTGGCTTTCCTTGCCCATGTTAGGGAAGTTTTCGACTATAATCTCTTCAAATATTTTCTCGGGTCATTTCTCTCTCTCTTCTCCTTTTGGGACCCCTATAATGCGAATGTTGTTGCATTTAATGTTGTCCCAGAAGTCTCTTCGGCGCTCTTCATTTCTTTTCATTCTTTTTTCTTTATTCTGTTCCACAGCAGTGAATTCCACCATTCTGTTTTCCAGGTCACTTATCCGTTCTTCTGCCTCAGTTATTCTGCTACTGATTCCTTCTAGTGTATTTTTCATTTCAGTTATTGTATTGTTCATCTCTTTTTCTTTGTTCTTTAATTATTCTAGGTGTTTTTTCTTTAATTCTTCTAGGTCTTTGTTAAACAATTCTTGCATCTTCTCGATCTTTGCCTCCATTCTTTTTCCGAGGTCCTGGATCATCTTCACTATCATTATTCTGAATTCTTTTTCTGGAAGGTTGCCTATCTCCACTTCATTTAGTTGTTCTTCTGGGGTTTTATCTTGTTCCTTCACCTGGTACATAGCTCTCTGCCTTTTGATCTTGTCTATCTTTCTGTGAATGTGGTTTTTGTTCCACAGGCTGCAGGATTGCAGTTCTTCTTGCTGCTGCTGTCTGCCCTCTGGGGGATGAGGCTATCTAAGAGGCTTGTGTAAGTTTCCTGATGGGAGGGACTGGTGGTGGGTAGAGCTGGCTCTTGCTCTGGTGGCCAGAGCTCAGTAAAACTTTAATCCGCTTGTCTGCTGATGGGTGGTGCTGTGTTCTCTTCCTGTTGGTTGTTTGGCTTGAGGCAACCCAACACTGGAGTCTACCCTGCTCTTTGGTGGGGCTAATGGCGGACTCTGGGAGGGCTTACACCAAGGAGTACTTCCCAGAACTTCTGCTGCCAGTGTCCTTGTCCCTGCAGTGAGCCACAGCCACCCCCGCCTCTGCAGAAGACCCTCCAACACTAGCAGGTAGGTCTGGTTCCGTCTCCCCTAGGGTCACTGCTCCTTCCCTGGGTCCCAATGCGCACACTACTTTGTGTGTGCCCTCCAAGAGTGGAGTCTCTGTTTCCCCCGTCCTGCCGACGTCCTGCAATCAAATCTCACTAGCCTTCAAAGTCTGATTCTCTAGGAATTCCTCCTACCATTGCCAGACCCCAAGGCTGGGAAGCCTGACATATGGCTCAGAACCTTCACTCCAGTAGGCGATCTTTTTTGGTGAGTTCCAGTGTCTTCCTGTCGATGATTGTTCAGCAGTTAGCTGTGATTCTGGTGTTTTCGAAAGAGGGAGTGAGCGCATGTCCTTCTACTCTGCCATCTTGAACCCATCTCACATGACACTCTTTAAGCCAAGAGCCAGCCTGGAGGACTGAAATGCACCCAAGAAAAAATGAGGCTTTAAATGAGAGTGGTCAGCAAGAACCCAGACCATGGCCTGGCCCACCTGCCACCCTTTCAGATGGGTAAGAGCCAAGAAAGGTTTGAGGACAATGAAGCCCACCCATGTGCTTTGTGGAGAACGCCCATCACTATTTTTTTCCTGTTTATACCAATAATATCCATTAGTCAAAAATAAATAAACAGGGGATGGGAGAGGGATGGATTGGGAGTTTGGGGTTAGCAGATGCAAACTATTATATATAGGATGGATAAACAACAAGGTCTTACTGTATAGCACAGAGAACTATATTCAATATCCTGTAATAAACTATAATGGAAAAGAATATGAACAAGAATCTATATATGTATAACTGAATCACTTTGCTGTAGAGCAGAAATTAATACATTGTAAATCAACTACACTTCAGTAAAATTAATTTTTTTAAATCTCAAATAAATAAATAAGCCCAAAAAAAGAGATGGAAACCCCTCATCATCCCACACACAGACATGGAGAGTGAGTGAATGCCACATTGCACCCACTCAGATCTCTGCGTTTCTGACAAGCTCCTGGGTCATGCAGAGGCTGCTGGTCCAGGGACCATACTTTGAGTATCAGGGCCCTGCCAGATGTTTTGTAATACGCATGTATATACATTTTTGTTCTAAAACATTTCCATATAGTACATACTATAATATTTTGTAACATGACTCAATTTAATAACTTATTGTGACTCCCTTTCTGTAACAAAATTATACTTCAATAATAAATTTTAATTTTAATTGGATACACAGAATCCGATTGGATATAAGTTCCAGAATTTATTTAACCAATCTTCTATTGTTGGGCACATGGGTTGTTTTCAATATTTTTTCTATTATAAATAGCATTGCAACGATGAGTTTTGTGAATAAACCTTGTCATACATCCTAAATTATTTTTTTACAATTTCAGTAAGTAAAGTTAAAGACATGAGTACTTTTGAGGCCTTCCATAAAGATTACTAAACTGCCCACCCTTGAAAAAAGTTTACCAACAAGCACAACCACCGGCAGTATACCAATCACTCCCATTTAAAACAATTCTCCAGGACTTCCCTGGTGGCGTAGTGGTTAAGAATCTGCCTGCCAATGCAGGGGACATGGGTTTGAGCCCTGGTCCAGGAAGATCCCACATGCCACAGAGCAACTAAGCCCGTGTGCCACAACTAGTGAGTCGGTGCACTAGAGCCCATGAGCCACAACTACTGAGTCCGCAAGCCACAACTATTGAAGCCCGTTCACCTAGAGCCTGTGCTCCGCAACAAGAGAAGCCACTGCAATAAGCCCACGCACCGCAACAAAGAGTAGCCCCTGTTCACTGCAACGAAGACCCCATGCAGCCAAAAATAAAATGTAAATAAACAGATTTATTTTTAAAAAAGAATTATTAAAAAAAAATTAAACCATTCTCCAGTGAAGTAAAAGCAAATGATACCCTCAGGTTCCTGTCTCAGCTTCTCTTACATCAGGAAAGTCATACAATTTCCTAATGGGAAAGCCCAGGCTCTCACTCCCTCATTCATTACACATCTACTCATCACCTAACTATGCAGTGAGGCATTGGATAGCCACCATCCAGAAAAGAACAACGACCCCATAAAAATGGTCTGTTTTCCCTACTGTTCTGCAAATACTCTAAGATCTCAAGAAATTACTTTCTTAGAAGGGCCTACTGAGACGCTGTATCTGTTGCCTTAGATTTGCCGATGAGGCACTTGAAGCCAAGCAGTGCGGTGACCTGCCCAGTCTCAGATCTCTAGGAAACCAGCCTGGTGGCTTGCCCTCCATCCTTTTCCTCTCCTGCTGAACCTAGCTGGTGCCCCTCACAAAAGCGCATCTCAGTCCTCTCCTGGCTCCACCACAGAGACGTTCTGCTCCTCTGATTTCCTACGCACTCGGTCGGCACATGTCACTGAGGTACCATGCTGCGCTGGGGGCTGTGTGAGGTGAGAGGCGGCTGCCAGGGAGGGGGCTGGAGTGGCTGAGCCACTTTCATCAGCTCAAGGGGACGCGGTGAGCGTGGTGCTGGTCCCACGTCCTCAGGATCCAAGATGCACTTGGGATGAATGGCCCGCGTCAGCCTCTGCTGCCTCTGATACCCATGCCATAGCAGCTGTTACTTGTCCCCCTGCCCTGAGAGCCCTCGGGGCTGTGTGAGTGGGGGGAGGACTCCTGCTAAGCCCTCCCATGACGGTGGGGAGGAGGAACTTTACTGCCAGGGGAGGCGGCAAGCCGGTTACAGGCCATGAATCCAGGCCTGGACTAGGACAGAAACAAAGAGACACCCAGCAGTCAGCCTGAGAAATGCATCAGAGGCCCGGCCAAGAGGATGGGGACGGCGAGCAAGGTGTCTAAGGTGATGGGACACTTTCCCTTGGGTATTACAGGGAATAGAAAGAGCAAGTTTGGGGGCAGAGGTTAAGAGAATAATTGGGACACGGTGAATCTGAAGTGCCTCTGGGACAGCCCAGTGGAAACATCTGGTAGAAACTTGGACAAGAGGGTCCGGAAAACTGGGTCACGTGATGGTTACTTTTATGTGTCAACTAGACTGGGCTAGGGGATGTCCAGAGAGCTGGTAAAACATTATTTCTAGGTGTGTCTGTGAGGGTGTTTCCAGAAGAGATTAGCATTTGAATTGGTGAACTGAGTAAAGCAGAGGGCCCTCCCCAATGTGGGTGGGCTTCACCCAATCCCCTGAGCACAAAAAGGCAGAGGGAGGGTGAATTCACTCTCTGCTTGAGCTGAGACATCCGTCTTCTCCTGCCCTAGTGCTCCTGGGTCTCAGGCTTTCAGAATCAGATCGGAACTTGCACCACCAGCCCCGCCTGATTCTCAGGCCTTCAGGCTTGGACTGAATCACACCACTGGCTTTCCTGGTACTGCAGCTTGCAGGTGGTGGGTCGTGGGACTTCTCTGCCTCCATAACTATATAAGCCAATTCGTATAATAAACCTCCTCTTATATACATGTCCACCTATAGCCTATTGGTTCTGTTTCTCTGAAGAACCCTGACTAGTACGGTCACTTACCCTCTCTGAGTCCCAGTGGGGACACGAGCTGGTCTAGGAGTCCTTGGTCTCAATGCCTGGTGAAGCAGGAAGGGTGGATGGACATAGACCAAGGAAAGAGCAGAACCAGCGTGAAGAGGGCTGAGCAGAAAGCTCTGGCCTCCTGAGGGTTTCTGGGCATTTACCGGGCAGGTGGGCAAGTGCCCAGGAGGACAGGTTGCAAAGGAGGGTCAGAAAAAGTGAAGTAGATACACAGGGAGGAGCTGAAGGAGGAACATTTCCTAAAAAAAGACCCATTGAAACTGTAAATGTAGTTTTCTGTTGACCCACAAATCCACCTCCAAGAATCTGTCCATCAAAACCACTTATACAAATGCTTGAATACGCTTACAAAAATATTCATAGTTTTTGTAAGAGAGAAAAATTGGAGGCAACCCCAGTGCTTAAGGCAGCACCTGGCACACAGTAGCACTTCATAAGCCATTCATTTAATGAATGAATAAACTCAGTTTCATTAATAGGACTACTGCTCACCTAAATTATGGAAGATCAATTCCAAGTGCAACTCTGCTGCCATAAAAAATTAAGTAGACTTATATTCAGGGATGTTTATGGTGTTCTGTAAAGCGAAAAAGTCACCAAATGTTTCAGATAAACATGGACCCCTTTCCGAAAATACCTATGTGTATATTTGCATACATATACCTATGTATTATACATTATATACTGACATTAATTTGCAGGGGATTTGTTGAGAAAGTGCTCTCAGGCGAAACTTTTAAGGGTCTGAGGGAAGCAGGAAAGGGCAGGGGAGGAAGCCAGGGAAGGTTGTGGGCCCATGAGAAGCGTCAACTGATCTCAACGGGAGCTCTGGAGCATGAATGGCACCACGGAGCTGCCCCACCTCAAAGCAAGGGGACCAGGCTTTCATTTCTGCATTATTCAGTCACTGGTTGGGGGCTGCCCCCATGGGACACACATTGACCTCCCAGACACTGCTGGACAAGGCAGATGATTTCTGTCAAGGTGCTTCTCCAGAAAAGGGTGCAACACTGAACCATTAGCAGCTGGGATGGGTGTATTGGTTAGATGAAGAAAATCTAGGTCGCACCAACAGTATCTAATACAGATGTACAAATGTGTGTGTGTGTGTCTGCAGGTGTGCAGAAAAAATCTGGAAGAATATCCCCCAAGGCATCAATAGTAAATACCTCCAAAGATGGAGATGGGGGTGGAGAAGGGCAATGGAAGAAGAAAATTTTATATTTCACTTAATATATTTCCATCTTGTAATAAAAAACAAAAGGAGGTTGGCCAGCAGAGCTAAAAGCTGCAGATAGGCCAAGCCGTCTAAAAATGGAGAAGAACCCCTGTGGGCTGATGAGAAGAACCTTCTGACTGCAGAGTGTTTGGGGATCAGGCCTAGGAACACTTGGGGGGGGGCATGAAATAGGGCCAGCATTCCGGCAGAGGGTGTTGGAGAACATGGTGGGTGGCCAGGAGCCGTACCTCTGGGCCATGCAGGGACCCTTAACCCAATCAGCCTTTCTGGGGCTGAGACTCCCCGTCTCACTTCACTCTCAGTACTCACTCTGTAATGAATGATTTTTCCTTTCTCTTGAAATGAATGAACAAATGGGAGTCTTAAGGAAGTTATGCCAAAAGCCAGGATGTTCCTTCCCAAAAGATAAATCGTACACATTGTCATGAGGGAGAACAGCAACTTGTCAGGAATTATGTGTCTTTGCTATTTGAGGTTCCTCTTAGAAATTAGAGTGCCAGAGCACCTGGCCCACTGAGAGGTGGGAGGGTGGGGAGGGGATGGTGACCAGACAGGCCCAGAGGACACTAGCCCCGTGGGCAGGAGAGTCCTTGCATCCAATCCCCTGCCACAGCCAAGCTTCTCCTGGGCCCTCCAGCCCAGCAACCTCGTCCTCGTCCTCGTCACGGGTCCTCGTCACGGGATGGGAGCCAGGCTGAGAGCCTGACCACCAAGGACAGGGCCACAGACAATGTAGCAGGCAGTGGAAGCCCAGGAGACTCAATCAGTGTCTGCTGGCTCAAAGCAGGGGCAATCACCCACTGGTGTCTATCTCAGTGAGCCTGGGCTGCCATAGACCAGGTGGCTTAAACAACAAACATTTACTTCTCACAGTTGTAGAGGCTGGAAGTCCAAGATTCAGGATGCCAGCGTGGTCGGGTTCTGCTGAGGCCCCCTTTCTGGTTTACAGTCAGCCACCTTCTCATTGTATGCTCACATGGCGGAGAAAGAGAGAGGGCTAGCTTTTTTCCTCTTCTTCTAAGGGCACTAATCGCATCATGGGACTCTACCCTCATGACCTAATTTCCTGCCAAAGGCCCTGCATCCTAATACCATTCAATGGGGTTAGAATTTCAACATATGAATTTTGGAAGGTCACAAACATGCAGTCCATAAGTGCAGTGGTGTTCCAAAATGGTAAATCTTCAGGAGAAGACAACCTTGTGAAGGTTGCTTAGTGAATTTAGAACAACATGTTATGATAACGTATGATGATGATGACACTTAAGCAGCTGGTTCTGGCAGGATCTGAAAACATGCATAGTGCCCCAAAAAGGTGTTATGTTGGAGCAAACGAGCCTGTAAATGTGACCAGGCAAAAGAGTCACTCTCCAGGAAACACTGATGATCCCAGAAGGGGTGGCCCAGTCCCTGCATTAGCTCCTCAGAAGCCCCCTATGGAATGTTTCTGTACCATGGCAAGCCTGTTGGAAAAGCATGAGGTCAAGAAAATGGAAAGGAGATATTAATGATAGATGAATTAACACAGCAAAGCAAGTATGTACGACAGGTGTTACACCCTAAATTCTGAATACGTAGAGCCAACTTTTCTATCTGTTGTTAGGAATGGCAACAGTTAGGACTACATAAAATGATGCTTGGACATATGAGATAGGTGGTTAGGGTGTTAGAAACAAGCCACTGTGGGTGACGATGGATCTCAGTTTAGAAATTATGGTGTGGGTCACGCAGACCACTAATACCTTGACCAAATCATTTCAGAGTGGGATGTGGAGACTTGGGGTGCAAACATGGGAGTGGCATGTGACAGTAATTTTTTCCCCAGATAGACTACAAAATTACAGGGTAATGGAAAAAAGGCGTAGACTCCACCTTCAGCAAAAGTAGGACACAGTAATGACCTATAGACTCAAATTTTGTGAAAGGACTATCAAAATAAACTGAAATCTGCTGAGAATTCAAATGGGGAGAAGCTGAGATGGAGAGGAGTCCTTGTGAGCAGCAGACCTCAGGAGACAATCACAAAAACTGCCTTTCCTATAGGTAAGGGGCACACTCCAGAGTATAGACCTATATCGGTGACCTGCAGCAATGGCTGTGGGATGGCGGTAGCAGTAAGCAGGAGGCGATAGACCCAACAAAGGAGGAAGTACTATGAAAACATCCAGCGTGAGGCTGCAATTCTCAGAAATTGCCAGTAAAATACATTCCCTAAAATAACCTCCTACCGATATCAAAGCAAGGGAAATCCAACTCATTACACGATGAGCTAAAAGGCTGCTGGCATGGCATCAGTATAAAGACAAAATCAGGAAAAAAAAAAGTGAGTAAGATCAGCAAAACTTACCAGGCAAAGAATACCCATCTGAAAAATGTTGCCATAAAATTGTTAATAACAAAACATCTTTCTACGAATTGAAAAAAAAAACTTTATAAAGCAACAACATATTTAAAGGAAGATCACAAAGTAGAAATACAAGATGGTGAGAAAACCAAAGTGAATAAAAAACAGTGTAGACATGAGGAAAACATATTAAGGGACACAGAGGATAGAAATGAGACAGGCAACCAAAATGAAACACACAAGAAAGAACTAAAAGAATCTGAGAGGAAAAAAAGGATTTGAGACAGAGATCAGAGTTAGCGTATTTGGCCTATAAATAATTGTAAATGAGGGCTCCTCATGTGTTTTTTGGAAAAGGATTTTCAGATTACATCACGAAGTAAAAACCCAGCTCTATGCTGAATACGAGAGAAGCACTGAAAGATGGACAAATATACTATGTAAATGTAAATAAATAAGATCATTGCCTCATGCACTTCTCTCTGTTAAGCATATTCTTTAAACAAGTCTCACAGGAGCATGAACTACAAGAAACACATACTTCTAAACACAGGGCTTTACAAAGACAAATATGTTCATCTTCTCACGCAGTGTCTAAATATGTCTCAGAGTGTCACTCTAAAACGCTGTGTTTAGAAGTGTTTGGTTCCTGTAGTTCATGATGGGAATGCAAAATGGTACAGCCACTTAGAAAACAGTTGAGCATTTTCTAAAAAAGTTATAGATACCCTTACTAAATGACCCAGTAATCCTACTCTTGGGGATTTATCCCAGAGAAAAGGAGACTTACATTCTCACAAATACCTGCACACAAATGTACCTAGCAGCTCTATTCATAACTGCCAAAAACAACCCAAATGGTCTCCAATGGACAAATGTGGTATATCCATACAATAGAATACTACTCAGCAATGAAAAAGGAAGAAAATCTTGATACCCAAAACTATCTGGATGAATTTCAAAGGTATTGTGTTTAGTGAAAGAAGCCAGTCTTAAAAGGTTATAGACCATATGATTCTACTCCTAGGTAATTTTCTAAAAGACAAAAATTATAGTGATGGAGAACAGATCAGTTGTTTAGAGAGGCTAGAAATAGGGGGATGGTGTGAATAGCATGAGAGTTTTGTGTTTTTAGGTCATAGAACAGTTTTGCATCCTGATTATGGTGGTAGCTATGTAAATATACTGTGTGTATATATATATATATATATATATATATATAAAACAATTCATCAAGCTATACACCAAAAGGATTTTTTAAAAGTCAATTTTACTGTATAGTTATTTTTAAAATAAATTCATTTAGTCATTTAAAGAAAAATAAACTGAGAGAAAACATAAGTCATTAACAAAGATAAAAACAGAAATTAGTGATTCGGAAAAAAGAAAAGTAGCATGGGACTTCCCTGGTGGTCCAGTGGTAAAGAATCCACCTTCCAATACAGGGGATGCAGGTTCAATCCCTGGTCAGGCAACTAAGATCCCACATGCTGTGGGGCAACTAAGCCCACACACCACAACTACTGAGCTCCTGTGTCTCAACTAGAGAGCTCACATGCCGCAAACTACAGAGCCCACACCCTCTGGAGCCCACGTCACAACTAGAGAGATGCCCATGCACCACAATGAAGAACCCGCTCGCCACAGCAAAGATCCCACATGCCGCAGTGAAGACCTGACGCAGCCAAATAAATAAATATTTTTTTAAAAAAGCAAAAGAGGGCTTCCCTGGTGGCGCAGTGGTTGCACGTCCGCCTGCTGATGCAGGGGAGCCGGGTTCGCGCCCCGGTCTGGGAGGATCCCGCGTGCCACGGAGCGGCTGGACCCGTGAGCCATGGCCGCTGAGCCTGCGCGTCCGGAGCCTGTGCTCCGCAAAGGGAGAGGCCACAGCAGTGAGAGGCCCGCGTACCGCAAAAAAAAAAAAATAAATAAAAATAAAAAAGCAAAAGAGCATAATTGACAAATAAATTCAAAATCTTGTTCTTGGGGGGATGGTGGCGGGTTGGAATCTATAAGCCACTAACATGAGGGAAAAAATGTTTTTAATACCACAAAGAAATAATGAGGGAGAAATAACCAGAAACAGAAAATTAAAAGAATTATAAAGATTTACTTGGTCAATTCTATTCAAATATATTTGAAAACATTTAAGAAATCAGTAATTTCCTAGAAAAATATAACTTATTGGAATGAACTTCAAAAGAGTTAGAAAATTTAAATAGAGTGATTTGCAAGAGGTAGATAAGATTGTTGTTACAGGTTGAATTGTGTCCTCCAAATTTTATATATTGAAGTTCCAACCCCCAGCAGTTCAAAAGGTGCCCTTATTTGGGGATACAGTCATTGCAGATGTAATTAGTTAAGTTAGGATGAAGTCAAAGTGGAGCAGGTTGAGCCCTAATACAATATGACTGGTGTCCTTATAAAAAGGGGAAATGTGGACACAAACACAGGTACGCAGGGAGATGTCATGAGAAGATTGGAAGTTTGTTGCCACAAACCAAGGGATTACCAGAAGCTAGGAGAGAGGGCTGGAACACATACTTCCCCAGAGCCTGCAGAGGAGCATGGCCCTGTCAACACTTGATATCAGACGTCTGGACTCCAGAACTGTGAGACAATAAATTTCTGTTGTTGAAGCCACTCAGTTTGAGGTACCTTGTTATGGCAGCCCCGGAAAACTAACATAGTTTTCAATGAATTATTCTCCAGAATAGCCTTAGATAATTTTATAAGGTAATTTACATAGCTTTTAATAAATAACAATACTTTCAGTACTTTTTAAACTGCTACAAAGTGGTGAAAATGAGAAAAACTTCCAATATTTTTCTATGAAGTAAGTATAACATTGAAACCTGATGAGGAGTGCACCCACAAAAAGGGAGGAGATATAGACCAATCTTAATTATTAATTCTGATTTTAAAATCCTAAATTAAATATTCAAAAACAAAATTTATCAATGCACTAAGATAAATATACATCATTATGACTAAGCAGAATTTATTCCAAGAATAAGACAATGACTGAATATTAGGAAATTAATATAATTCATGAATTCAATAGCTCTAAAGAGAAAAATTATATCATCACCTCTGTAGACCATAAAAGTTTTATATCCAGTCTTAGTTTAAATATTTTAAATGAAACAAGAATAGATTAATACTTCATAACATGATAAGTATATATCTATCTCAAAAATTCATATCCCTAGAAGAATTCCTAACAGTGTCAGAAACAAAACAAGAATGTCCTCTATTACCATTATGATATAATATTTCACTGGAGGAACCAGCCAATACAATTAGACAAGAGAAACAAATTAGTAGAAATACTGGAAAGAGAAACTATGGTATGATTGTATACCTGAAAAATCCAAGATAATCAATGAAAAAGTATAACAATAAGAAAACTTATTAAATTAGCAGAGAACAAAATTAATATCCCAAAATCCATAGCTTTTCACATATAAAAGCAACAATCAAGTAGAAAATATGAATTATCAACCCAATAACAAAAAGACAAATAGCCTAATTTTTAAACGGGGCAAAGGACTTGAGTACACACCTTTAAAGAAGACACACAAATAGTCAATAAACTTATGAAAAGATGTTCAGCAGAATTAGTCATTAGGGAAACATAAATCAAAACCATAGTGAGATACTACTTCATACTCTCTAGAATGGTTATGAAAAAAAAGACGGAAGATAACAAGTACTGATGAGGTTGCATAGAAATTTAAACCCTCACAAACTATTGATGGGAATATAAAATGGTGCAGCCACTTTAGAAAACAGTTTGGCAGTTCCTTAAAACACTAAAAATAGAGTTACCATATGACCCAGTAATTCCACCCTTAGGTATATACTTGAAGTACTGTGATTTATAAGAAATATGTATTTGGCCATTCAGATGACCAAAATATTTTTCCCATATACATTTGGTCTTTGTTTATAGTTCCTGGCTCACAGATCCCCAAACCCTTGGTATCTCCTGAGTGATAAGAACAATGGGAGCATCTTCTTTCACAATATTTGGTGTCTTGCTCTCAGTTCCTGAAATGGCTTCAGAGCCGTAAAGGTGAAATGGGTTTCTTGTTATTTGTATCAAGCCCCTTTCCACCACACTGTGTT
Organism: Physeter macrocephalus; assembly: GCF_002837175.3. Lineage (NCBI taxonomy): Eukaryota > Metazoa > Chordata > Mammalia > Artiodactyla > Physeteridae > Physeter > Physeter macrocephalus. Next base: position 10,577,576 of record NC_041233.1, on the reverse strand, counting down.
TATTTTAATAAGGTGACTTTTGGAAAGCACCTAAAGATGGGGGCTGGTTGCCAAGCGAACTGACCATAAATAGTGGGTTGGAACTTTCAGTCCCACTCTCTGATTTCCGGGAATGGGGGAAGGGCTAGAGGTTGAATCAATCACCAATGACCAATGATTTAATCAATAATGCCTATGTATGGAAGCCTCCATAAAACTCAAAAGGATTGGGCTCAGAGAGCTTCCAGGTTGGTGAATACGTGGAGATTTGGGAAGAGGGGCACCCTCAGCGAGAAAGCATGGATGCTCTGCACCCGTTCCACATGCCTTGCCCCAGGGGTCCCCAGCCTGTTAGGAACTGGGCCACACAGCAGGAGGTGAGTGGCGGGCAAGCTAGCAAAGCTTCATCTGCCGCTCCCCATCGCTCCCCATCACTCCCATTACCGCCTGAACCATTCCCCCACCACTGCCCCATCCGTAGAAAAACTGTCTTCCACAAAACCAGTCCCTGGTGCCAAAAAGGTTGGGGACTGCTGCCTTGCCCTATGCATCTCTTCCATCTGACTGTTCCAGAGTTATATCTTTTTATACTAACCTGGTGATCTAGTAAGTAAAATGTTTCTTTGAGTTCTGTGAGCCACTCTAGCAAATTAATCAAACCAAGGAGGAGGTTACTGGAACTTCCAATCTATAGCCAGTTGGTCAGAAGCCCCAGTGACACCCTGGACTTTTGATTGGCATATGAAGTGGTGGGGGTGGTGAGGGCAGTCTTGTGGGACTGCGCCCTTAACCTGTGGAATCTGATGCCACCTCCAGGTAAACAGTGTCAGAATTGAGTTGGGCTGTAGGACACTTAGCTGATGTCCAAGAATTGCATGGTGGTGTGAGAAACCACCCTCCACACACATTGGAATTGATTCCAGAACCTCTTAATATCCAAGAGAATTAAAAGCATGTCCACACAAAAACTTGTACACGAATGTTCATAGTAGCATTATTCATAGCAGCCCAAAAGTGGAAATGACCTAAATGTATATCAGCTAATGAATGGATACACAAAATGTGGTATGGTCACACAGTGGAATATTATTTGGCAATAAAAAACAAAGTACTGATACATGCTACAACATGAATGAACTTTGAAAACATTATTCTATGCAAAAAAAGCTAGTCACAAAAGACCACATATTGTATGATTCCATTTATGTAAACTGTCCAGAATAGGCAAATAGTGACAGAAAGTACATTAGTGGTTGCTTGGGGCTGGAGCAGGTTGGGGCAGTGGGAGGAACAGGAATTGGACTGACTGCTAATGTGAACCTGGTTTCTTTATTGGGTCAAAAATGTTCTAAGGCACTTCCCTAGTGGCGCAGTGGTTAAGAATCCACCTGCCAATGCAGGGGACATGGGTTTGAGCCCTGGTCTGGGAAGATGCCACATGCCATGGAACAACTAAGCCCATGTGCCACAATTACTGAGCCTGCGCTCTAGAGCCCACAAGCCACAACTACTGAGCCCACATGCCACAACTACTGAAGCTGGTGCACCTAGAGCCTGTGCTCCGCAACAAGAGAAGCCACCGCAATGAGAAGCCCACGCGCTGCAACAAAGAGTAGGCCCCGCTCACTGCAACTAGAGAAAGCCTGAGTGCAGCAATGAAGACCCAACACAGTGAAAAATAAATAAATAAATAAGTAAATAATAAAATAAATTTTAAAAAAAAGATGTTCTAAAATTAGTTTGTAGTGGTGTTGCCCAACTCTGTGACTATGCTAAAAGCCACTTTAAATAAGTGAATTTTATGGCATGTGAAATATATTTCAATAAAGCTCTAAAAAAGAAAAAGAAAATATCAATTAAGAAAAGACTTCAGTTTTGATACAGCATTATTAACTCAAAATACCTAGGAGTAAACTCAAGAAATATGCAAGACCTATATGTTAAATTTAAAATGAAAAAATCCTTAAAATATTAAAAATACCAGTGGAGAAACAAAAATGAATTCTTGAACAAATGGAAGTGGAGATGAAGAGACAATAATATAAAAAGGAGAATTCTCCCTGACTTACTTCATATATTTAATGTGAATTCAATGAAAATATCAATGGACTTTTTTTTTAGCTAGACAAACTAGTCCTTAAGTATACATTGGAAAGTAAAAAAAAAACAAAGACTGTCTAGTAAAACTCTGAGGAATAAAAGTAATGATGGACTAACAGTCCTACTAGTTATTAAAATTTTTATAAAGCCTCAGTAACTAAAACAGTATGGTATTGATTTCATGGATAGTCAGATGGACCAATGGAATAGATTTTAAAATCTAATAATGGATTCAGGTAGAGCAAATTAATGTGCAATATAGGTGGAATCTCAAATAATGGAGGAAGATGAATTTGATAAATAATTTGGTGACATCTTCGTACTCATTTTGAAATAAAATTAGTATATCTGTACTTGTCCCATGAAGCCAAGATAAATTCAAAATAGATTAAAGATTACAATATTAAAAACTGAACAAAAAGTTCTAGAAGAAAGCATTTTTGGAAGATTCTTTTTAAAACTTTGAAGGAGGGAAAGCCTTTCTTACCATAACTCAAAATCTAAAGTCTGTGAAAGAAAAGATTGATAAATGTGTCTATAAGAGAATTTTTAAAAATTTGTATTGGAAAAACAAAACAAAACAAAATAAACGCTATAAGCAATAACAAAAAACAAATGATAATCTGGAGGAAACACTGTATCTCATATCAGACAGAGAGCTAATCTCCCTAATACACAAAGAGCTCCAAAGAATTATCATGAATAAGACCAATAATTCAATTTTAAATGTATGAAGGCATTGGATAGAAAGTCCGTTAAAAAAAATACAAAGAACTGTGGGAAGATGCTTAACCTTACTCATATTGAGAGAAATGCAAATTAAAGTTACACTAAAAACTATTTTTCACCTATCAGAATGGCAAAATCTTTAAAAAATCTGAGATGTTCTGTCTGAGGCTGAGGCTCTTACACATTGCTGGCTGGAGTATAAATTGGTCCACTCCTATGGAGAGCAATTTAACTATCAGAAATCACAAAATCAGATGGCCCTTGACTCAGCATTTCCAATTTGGGGGGATTTATCCTATAGACATCCTTTCACATATGTGAAATGGTGTGGGGTATTCACTGCAGCACTATCTTTTCATAGTAAACATTGTTCGGAAACTACCTAAATATTTATCAGCCTGGGCCTTAAGCATGCTGGAGAGAGCTAAGGAGCAGGTGAGGGGATTGAAAGAAAAAGTTGAGAACATTTCAGAAGGCAGAAAAGAATAAAGTGTTTAAAACTATAAAAGCAAGCTAAAAGACATGGAGGATAGATGTGGAAGTGCCAACATCCAGAAGGGAAGGAGGTAATGGAATCCTACACACACACACACACAAATGGAAAAGAGAGAGAGAGACAGATTTGAATAAAGGCAAAGATAAATTTCCCAGAAATAAAGATTTCAAATTGAAGGGGCTCATAAAGTGCCAAACAGAAAAGATAAAGACACACCCAGTCTCATCACAGTGAAACTTAAGAAAACAAGAGACAAAGAGAAAATTCTAAAAGCTTCCAGAGAAACTTACGCAGGAGTAAGAATCACATTGGCCTCAAACTTTTTAAAAGCAACACTGGAAGCAATAGAGCAATTGAAAAATATTTTTAAAGTACTGAAGAAAAAGAACTTTGAAACTAAAATTTTAATCTCCAGCCAATTTTCCACAAAAACCTAAGAGAATATTAAAAATATACTCAGGCATATATCAGGCTTGTCACTGAAAGACTCACAAAAACCCACAATGAGAAAAATTCTAGAGAAACAAAGAAATAAGGAGAGAAGCAAATTCAGAAGTATGATATGGAAGATGTGGGCAATAAGGGTCCTGAAATACATCAGCAAATATTGTCTTTGTTTTAGAAAGGAATGAGGGATGAAAAAAAGAAAGAAAGGAAGATAGGGGAAAATTAAGGCAAGAAGAAAGGAAAGATGGAAGGAAGAGAGGGAAGACGGAGGGGGGAAAGAAATATAAAAACAAAGAAAAGAAAAGAAGAAAACATATTTATGGCAATTAAAAATTAAGATTCTACACAAGGTGTATGAGTCCATTTACTTAAAATGTTCAGAATAGGCAGCTCTATAGAGACAAAGGATATTAGTGGTTGCCTAGGGCTGTAGGGAAGGGGAGGTAAAAAGGAGAATAATTGCTAGTGGGTATGAGAGTTTTACCAGGGTGACGAAATGTTCTAAAATTGATTGTAGTGTTATTTTTCTGGGTTTTGTGAGCTTATAGCATTTGTCATCTTTTTAAATTTATATTTTGTTGTGATTTGTTCTCATTCTAAATAAATAGTCTCTTCTCTGAAAATAAATAAATAAATAAGTTTCGTCCACAAAATCAGAAAAAATAAAATAAATTTTTTTAAAAAGGGCTTCGTAGGTGGCACAGTAGTTAAGAATCCGCCTGGAGTTAGCCTCATCCACCAGAGGGCAGACAGCAGAAGCAAGAAGAACTACAGTCCTGTAGCCTGTGGAACAAAAACCACATTCACAGAAAGATAGACAAGATCAAAAGGCAGAGAGCTATGTACCAGGTGAAGGAACAAGATAAAACCCCAGAAGAACAACTAAATGAAGTGGAGATAGGCAACCTTCCAGAAAAAGAATTCAGAATAATGATAGTGAAGATGATCCAGGACCTCGGAAAAAGAATGGAGGCAAAGATCGAGTACACTAGAAGGAATCAGTAGCAGAATAACTGAGGCAGAAGAACGGATAAGTGACCTGGAAGACAGAATGGTGGAATTCACTGCTGTGGAACAGAATAAAGAAAAAAGAATGAAAAGAAATGAAGACAGCCTAAGAGACCTCTGGGACAACATTAAATGGAACAACATTTACATTATGGGGGTCCCAGAAGGAGAAGAGAGAGACAGAAAGGACCCGAGAAAATATTTGAAGAGATTATAGTAGAAAACTTCCCAAACTTGGGAAAGGAAACAGCAACTCAAGTCCAGGAAGTGAAGAGAGTCTCATACAGGATAAACCCAAGGAGAAACACGTCGAGAGACATAGTAATCAAATTGGAAAAAATTAAAGACAAAGAAAAATTATTGAAAGCAGCAAGGGAAAAATGACAAATAACATACAAGAGAACTCACATAAGGTTAACAGCTGATTTCTCAGCAGAAGCTCTACAAGCCAGAAGGAAGTGGCATGACATATTTAAAGTAATGAAAGGGAAGAACCTACAAGCAAGATTACTCTACATGGCAAGGATCTCATTCAGATTTGATGGAGAAATCAAAAGCTTTACCGACAAGCAAAAGCTAAGATAATTCAGCACCACCAAACCAGCACTACAGCAAATGCTAAAGGAACTTCTCTAAGTGGGAAACACAAGAGAAAAAAAGGACCTACAAAAACAAATCCAAAACAATTAAGAAAATGGTAATAGGAACATATATATTGATAATTACCTTAAATGTGAATGGATTAAATGCTCCAAGCAAAAGACACAGGCTCACTGAATGAATACAAAAACAAGACCCACATATATGCTGTCTACAAGAGACCCACTTGAGACCTAGGGACATATACAGACAGAAAGTGAGGGATGGAAAAATATATTCTATGCAAACGGAAATCAAAAGAAAGGTGGAGTAGCAATAGTCATATCGGATAAAATAGACTTTAAAATAAAGAATGTTACAAGAGACAAGGAAGGACACTATATAATGATGAAGGGATCAATCCAAGAGGAAGATATAACAATTATAAACATATAGGCTCCCAACATAGGAGCACCTCAATACATAAGGCAACTGCTAACAGCTCTAAAAGAGGAAATCAACAGTAACACAATAATAGTGGGGGACTTTAATGACTCACTAACACCAATGGACAGATCATCCAAACAGAAAATTAATAAGGAAACACAAGCTTTAAATGACACAATACCAGATAGATTTAATGGATATTTATAGGACATTCCATCCAAAAACACATTACACTTTCTTTTCAAGTGCCCACAGAACATTCTCCAGGATAGATCACATCTTGGGTCACAAATCAAGCCTCAGTAAATTTAAGAAAATTGAAATCATAACAAGCATCTTTTTGGACCACAATGCTATGAGATTAGAAATCAGTTACAGGGAATAAAACGTAAAAAACACAAACACATGGAAGCTAAACAATATGTTACTAAATAACCGAGAGATCACTGAAGAAATCATAGAGGAAATCAAAAAATACCTAGAGACAAATGACAATGAAAACACGATGATCCAAACCTATGGGATGCAACAAAAGCAGTTCTAAGAGGGAAGTTTATAGCAATAAAAGCCTACCTCAAGAAACAAGAAAAATCTCAAATAAACAATCTAACATTACACCTAAAGGAACTAGAGAAAGAAGAACAAACAAAACCCAAAGTTAGCAAAAGGAAAGAAATCAT
>NC_041233.1:10544041-10571082 GCF_002837175.3 Physeter macrocephalus | reverse complement strand
GTTAGCAGAAGGAAAGAAATAATAAAGATCAGAGCAGAAATAAATGTAATAGAAACAAAGAAAACAACAGAAAAGATCAATAAAACTAAAAGCTGGTTCTTTGAGAAGATAAATAAAATTGATAAACCATTAGTCACACTCATCAAGAAAAAGAGGGAGAGGATTCAAATCAATAGAACTAGAAATGAAAAAGGAAGGACCAGATGGCTTCACAGGCGAATTCTATCAAACACTTAGAGAAGAGCAAACACACATCCTTCTCAAACTCTTCCAAAAAATTGCAGAGGAAGGAAAACTTCCAAATCCATTCTATGAGGCCACCACCACCCTGATACCAAAACCAGACAAAGATACTACAAAAAAAGAATATTACAGACCAATATCACTGATGAATAGAGATGCAAAAATCCTCAACAAAATACTAGCAAACAGAATCCAACAACACATTAAAAGGATCATACACCATGATCAAGTGGGATTTATCCCAGGGATGCAAGGATTCTTCAATATGTGGAAATCAATCAATGTGATACACCATATTAACAAATTGAAGAATAAATCCATATGATAATCTAAAGAGATACAGAAAAAGCTTTTGACAAAATTCAACACCCATTTATGATAAAAACTCTCCAGAAAGTGGGCATAGAGGGAACCTACCTCAACATAATAAAGGCCATATATGACATCATTCTCAATGGTGAAAAACTGAAAGCATTTCCTCTAAGATCAGGAACACTACAAGGATGTCCACTCTCACCACTATTATTCAACATAGTTTTGGAAGTCCTAGCCACGGCAATCAGAGAAGAAAAAGAAATAAAAAATATAAATTGGAAAAGAGGAAGTAAAACTGTCACTGTTTGCAGATGATATGATACTATACATAGAGAAACCTAAAGATGCCACCAGAAAACTACTAGAGCTAATCAATGAATGTGGTAAAGTTGCAGGACACAAAATTAATGCACAGAAATCTCTTGCATTCCTATACACTGATGATGAAAAATATGAAAGAGAAATTAAGGAAACACTCCCATTTACCACTGCAACAAAAAGAATAAAATACCTAGGAATAAACCTACCTAGGGAGACAAAAAACCTGTATGCAAAAAACTGTAAGACACTGCTGAAAGAAATTAAAAATGAAGGAAACAGATGGAGAGATACACCATGTTCTTGGATTGGAAGAATCAATATTGTGAAAATGACTATACTACCTAAAGCAATCTACAGAGTCAATGCAATCCCTATCAAATTACCAATGGCATTTTTACAAAACTAGAACAAAAAGTCTTAAAATTTGTATGGAGAAACAAAAGACCCCGAATAGCCAAAGGAGTCTTGAGGCAAAAAAACGGAGCTGGAGGTATCAGACTCCTTGACTTCAGACTATACTACAAAGCTACAGTAATCAAGACAATATGGTACTGGCACAAAAACAGAGATATAGATCAATGGAACAGGATAGAAAGCCCAGAAATAAACCCATGCACCTATGGTCAACTAATCTATGACAAAGGAGGTAAGGATATACAATGGAGAAAAGACAGTCTCTTCAATAAGTGGTGCTGGGAAAACTGGACAGCTACATGGAAAAGAATGAAGTAATGGAAATAAAAACAAAAATAAACAAATGGAACCTAATGAAACTTGAAAGCTTTTGCAAAGCAAAGGAAACTACAAACAAGATGAAAAGACAAACCTCAGAATTGGAGAAAGTATTTGCAAATGAATCAATGGACAAAGGATTAATCTCCAAAATATATAAACAGCTCATGCAGCTCAATATTAAAAAAACAGACAACCTAATCCAAAAATGGGCAAAAGACCTAAGTAGACATTTCTCCAAAGAAGACATACAGATAGATGGGCAAGAAGCACAGGAAAAGCTGCTCAACATCACTAATTATTAGAAAATGCAAATCAAAACTACAATGTGGTATCACCTCACACCAGTTAGAATGGGCATCATCAGAAAATCTACAACAACAAATGCTGGAGAGGGTGTGGAGAAAAGGGAACCCTCTGGAAGCAACCTAAATGCCCATCGACAGATAAATGGATAAAGAAGTGGTACATATATACAATGGAATATTACTCAGCCATAAAAAGGAACAAAATTGAGTCGTTTGTAGAGATGTGGATGGATCTAGAGACTGTCATACAGAATGAAGTAAGTCAGAAAGAGAAAAACAAACATCGTATATTAACGCATATATGTGGAACCTAGAAAAATGGTACAGATGTACCGGTTTGCAGGGCAGAAATTGAGACACATATGTAGAGAAAAAACGTATGGACACCAAGGGGGGGAAGCGGCGGGGGGTGGCAGTGGGTGTGTGATGAATTGGGAGATTGGGATTGACATGTATACACTGATGTGTATAAAATGGATGACTAATAAGAACCTGCAGTATAAAAAAAAATTAAATTAAATTAAAATAAATAAAAGAATCCACCTGCCAATGCAGGGGACACGGGTTCAAGCCTTGGTCCGGGAAGATCCCACATGCCGCGGAGCAACTAAGCCCGTGCACCACAACTACTGAGCCTGCACTCTAGAGCCTGCAAGCCATGACTACTGAGCCCAGGTGCCACAACTACTGACGCCTGCGTGCCTAGAGCCCACGCACCGCAACAAAGAGTAGCCCCCGCTTGCTGCTACTAGAGAAAGCCTACACACAGCAACGAAGACCCAACACAGTGAAAAATAAAGAAATAAATAAAATAAATTTACTAAAAAAAAAGAATTAAGATTCTAAACAATATCAAGATGACAGGGATTGCGGGAGCAGGAAGAAGAGATTGAAAGTACTGTGAACATCTAATGTACTACATTGTTAGGGAAAAGATGGACATATTAATATGCTTAGGAAAATAAAAGAGGTAAACAAACACGTATTTGGATTTTAAGGCAATTGCCGTATGAGTAAAAATAACAGTTGTAACTTTTAAATCAATAAAAGAAAACAACATATTCAATGGAAGATAGTAAATGGAAATACGAAATAAGTACTCAGAAATAATCACAATAATTACAAAAATATAAAAGGGTTATATCCAACAGTTAAAAGGCTGAGGGTAAAACAACAACAAGAAAACAGTATCCAACATGTGGTCTCCAAAAGAAATTTTATTTATTTATATATATATTTTTTGCAGTACGCTGGCTTCTCACTGTTGTGGCCTCTCCCGTTGCAGAGCACAGGCTCCGGACGTGCAGGCTCACCGTCCATGGCTCACGGGCTCAGCCGCCTCGCGGCATGTGGGATCTTCCCAGACCGGGGCACGAACCCGTGTCCCCTGCATCAGCAGGCGGACTCTCAACCACTGCGCCACCAGGGAAGCCCCAAAAGAAACTTTTAAAACAAAGAGACACAGAAGAGTTGAAAATAAAAGGTGCAAATAGCCATTCCATGGAAATATAAACAAACAAAAAGCTTGTGGAATAACTGTAATACCTATACTGCATTATATCTGAAGTTTCATCAGTTATATTATTTTATGTATAATTAAGAAAGAAAAAAATCCCTACTGATTAAATCATGACACAATGCTTTCTTATCACTTAGATTTTTATTTTATATGCATTAAAATAACTCTTTTAGACCTACTTAGATGTAGATTTTTATCATATATCACCCTTGTTAATACATAAAAAGGAAAAATTAAAACTTCTTCACATCAGAGTATAACTCTTCTGAATTAATGTTTCACTCAGTTACCCAAGTTTTTAAGTACACTAAAATGTCCTCCAGGATAATAATAGATTTTGTGATGAAGCATTTTTTAAGAGTGCTCCACTCTTCTCTTTGGCACTATTCTCTCTTTTCTTCTGAGACCCTGACACCAATATGTAAGTTGATGCTAGTGCTTTTACAATCTTACCAGAACTTGCCAGTGGAAGGTTTTCAGACAACAAACAGAAATCATTTTCCTTCTTCAGACAGTTCTTAAATGGCTTGTTGATGGAATCATCAAGGGGTCATACTCTGGTCTTGCCTCATGGAAATAACAACCAATTCAATTCACTTTTTTTTGTGGTATGTGGGCCTCTCACTGTTGTGGCCTCTCCCACTGCGGAGCACAGGCTCCAGACGCGCAGGCCCAGCGGCCATGGCTCACGGGCCCAGCCGCTCTGTGGCATGTGGGATCCTCCCGGACCGGGGCACGAACCCGTGTCCCCCGCATCGGCAGGCGGACTCTCAACCACTGCGCCACCAGGGAAGCCCTCAATTCACTTTTTAATGAGTTTATTCTTTAGCTGATCAGATACATCAAAACAGATGTACTTGTTTAGTTGCTTAGGTTGCCTGAACAACTATTCAGATTCTTTAAGTTAGTCTGCTGTCAGTTTACCTAATGTCCTACTTTTCTTTTTAGTGCAAGCACAGTAGCATATTTGGGGAAATATCTCACTCTTAGTTATTGCTCTGTAGTTTAAAATTAAATATGGTGGCAACTTTTCATTTTGGTAGTTATTCGTAGCAACATAGTGATGCATTACTTGTTATAACCTGTGCTCATAATAAAGCAACGTTAGCAGTGGCTCCATAAAAGCATCAGGGTTTTATTAGCATTTCTTATTTGATGTAATTCATAGCTTCATGTTTTTTTCCCAACTGAAACATGTGTTACTGGAAGTTAAATAGCTTCAGATCAAGTCAGCAGGAAGTTTCTGACAAATTGATATTTGACACCTTGACTCTAGTCCTACAAGACATATCAATAGGCCACACTAGCCATTTGTTTTTAATTTTCTTCATCCATTCCAAGGAATTTGACAAAGTAGCTTCTCTCTGATTGGAGCACTTGGTGTGATAGGGAGCCCTTCTGTATGAATTTTAGTAATAAAAGAAATACACCTCCATCTACTTGTATCTTCAGTTCTTGGGTTCCATGAAGCATTTGATTATTGCTTTGCATAATAATTTAGAATTCATTTTTCCAATGACAAATATTTATTTTCTTAATATTAAATGTATTTAATATTAAGAGCTCTAATATGCTCTATTTCCATGTCTTTGTGCATATATTATAACTTTTCATTTCAGTACCAAATGCAACACATATAGTACCAATGATGCACATAATTCAATTGAAGTAATGACAAAAAGAACAGCTATCATTATGTGCACATAAATACAGGCAATGACAACTAGGTCACATCTGCTGCCTCCCTGACAGCAAGTGTAAGAAGCAACTCAATTTAGAGATGTTAAAATGTGGTAAAATGCTTGACTTAGAAACAAAGAAATATGGTATCTCACAAAATAGAATTTAGGATAAAATGTTAGGGAAAACTGAGGATACTGTAAACTACTGAAAGGAAAAATAAAATATACACATCACACCCATGAAAATATGTGTAACTACCATTATAGTATCAAAATATATAAAGCCACAGTGGACAAAATTGCAGCTTACATAGATGAAACAATATTTTAACATACCATTTCTGAAACTGATAGACCAAGCAGACAAAGAAAAGAAGCACCCATACCAAGATCTGAACACTATATTAAATAGATATATATAAAGAACTCTAAACCCAACGGATATTTGATACACATTGAATTAGAGCACACATGGAACATGCACAGAACTTGACCATGCACTAGGACATAAAGGAAGCCCTAATAAATTTCAAGGGATGAATTTCACACAGAACATGTTTCCTAAGCATAATACAATACAATTGAAAACAGCATAAGAGAGTTTTTTTTAATCCCACAATTTTTGTAAATAAATATAGCCCTTGGGTTAAAAAAGATATTGAGGAATACTTAAAACTAAAAGATAAAAACGCAATTTGTCAAACAGCCGTATTCAGAGGGAAAGTTATAGCTTTAAGTGCATTTTTGAGAAAGTAAGATTAAGAACAAACAAGCCAAGCATTCAATTTAAAAAGTTGGAAAAAGAGCAACAAAGTAAAGCCAAAGAAAGAAACAAGATAGGGGCTTCCCTGGTGGCGCAGTGGTTAAGAATCCGCCTGCCAATGCAGGGGACACGGGTTCAAACCCTGGTCTGGGAAGATCCCACATGTCGTGGAGCAACTAAGCCCATGTGCCACAACTACTGAGCCCACATGCCTAGAGCCTGTGCTCCACAACAAAGAGAAGCCACCGTAATGAGAAGCCTGCACACCGCAACAAAGAGCAGCCCCCACTCGCCGCAACTAGAGAAAGCCCACACACAGCAACGAAGACCAAACGCAGCCAATACATTTATAAAAAAAAGAAAAGAAAGAAGGAAACAAGATAGAAGGTAATGATAACTATCAGGGCAGAGATCAAGCAAATAAAACAATGAAGAAGATTAACAAAAGCAAAACTGAAGTCATTGTAGAAGTTAATAAGATAGACACACATCTCACAATACTCCTCAATGAAAAAAGACAAGTATAAAAGCAAACATGAGAGAAAATACAGAACAAAAAGGGAAATAACTGCAAACACAGTGGATATATATATTTTTAACATCTTTATTGGTGTATAATTGCTTTACAATGGTGTGTTAGTTCCTGCTTTATAACAAAGTGAATCAGCTATACATATACATATATCCTCATATCTCCTCCCTATTCCATCCCTCTAGGTGGTCACAAAGCACCAAGCTGATCTCCCTGTGCTATGCGGCTGCTTCCCACTAGCTATCTATTTTACATTTGGTAGTGTATATATGTCCATGCCACTCTTTCGCTTCGTCCCAGCTTACCCTTCCCCATCCCCGTGTCCTCAAGTCCATTCTCTACATCTGCATCTTTATTTATGTCCTGCCCTGAGGTTCTTCAGAACCATTTTTTTTTCTTTATTCCATATATATGTGTTGGCATACAGTATTTGTTTTTCTCTTTCTGACTTACTTCACTCTGTATGACAGACTCTAGGTCCATCCACCTTACTACAAATACAGTGGATATTTTTTAAAATAATAGAGGAGTATTTTATTATATGTGAAAAAATTTGAAACCCTAAATGAAATGAATAAAATCCTATAAAAATAGAGAAAGCCAAAAGTTCATAAGAAGAATGTGAATAGGTAAACCCAGAAAACTTAAAATTAAATTGATAGTCAAAGCTCTCCCTTCTATGCTCATCCCCTCTCCAAAAAAACCAAACAAACAAATCCTGGCCAAAATGGCTAAATCCAAGACTGAGGCAGGAAAAGTACATTGTGGCACATTTTCTTGTGCCAGAAAGTAATAAAGTGCTTGAAAACTCATTAGGCATGACGAAGGACACAGTATCAAGAGTGAAGAGGCTCCCACTGGCAAAATCTGAGATAATCTGAGGATGAAAATGAAAAATGACAGTAATATATTATAAGATAGCAAATAAAAATAGAATACCTGGTTTCATACTATTAGCGTAAGTTATAAAACGAATTAATGAACACCCTTCTTTATGAGGAATGATCTAGAGTTAGAAACCACCATTTTGCAGCCACCATTGCAATAACTGATTCAGGCAAAAAAACATCAAGGGATGCTAAAACCATTAGACAGAAGTTAATTGATGAATAGATTATTTATACAAATTACATATTAGTTTTAAAGGTGAAAAAAGATACCCTTACAATGGAAAAATACGTCAGACACTACCTTGATATTGACCCAAGATTAATATCACAAGTAATAGGACAAACCAGCATCATGATGAATGCCCTAAGAAAGATACAACATCATTCCTGCAATGTTTCTGCCAAATATGCATAACCTGAATTTATCATGAAAGAACATCAAACTTAAATAAAACACATTCTACTGTTCAAAAATGTAAAAGAAAAAAAATCAATGTTAAATTAGATAATCATATTATGGTTATATAAAAGAATGTCCTTGTTTTAGGAGACAGGTTGAAATACTTAGGCATGGTTGTGATAACTGCAACTTATTCTCAAGTGGTACAGCAAACATATATACATGGAGAGAGAGAAAGACAGGGAGAGAGAGAGATAAAGCAAGTAGGACAAAGCGTTGGATGGTGACACTAGATGAAGGAAATACAGAGATGGATGGTGGGTTGCAGATAAATTCCTCTGTGTTAATCCTAAAACCAACTGAATCATGCCAGCTCAGGGGTTCTGGGCTGTTTGGATGTTTGAAGCCAACTCTCACATATATAACAGGGCTGTAAATAGTGCAGGTGATGTCTGAACATAGTTTACTATTGTCTTGGTTAAGAACTCAGACTCTCTGGGACTTCCTGGTGGTCCAGTGGTTGGGACTTTGCCTTCCAATGGGGGGGTGCGGGTTTGATCCCTGGTTGGGGAGCTGGGATCCCACATGCCTCGGGGCCAAGAAAAGCCTAGGCATGGAGCAGAGGCAGCGTTGTAGCAAATTCAGTGAAGACTTTGAAAATGGTCCACATCAAAAAATCTTTAAAAAAGAACACAGACTCTGGAACTGGATTACTGAATTCCTGTTAGACTCACAAGCTGTGCTGTGGGATTTTGGTCAAGTTCATTAACTGCTTTAGGCTGCAGTTACCTCATCTGTAAAATGGGTTTAACAGTAGCAGCTGTCTTCTAGGATTGTTTTGAAGATTAACATGAAGCAGTCAGTATATCTACAATGCTTACAAGAGTACCTGGCACACAGTAAGTACACATGAATGGTAATTATTATACTTATTATGATTAATTAAAGGAGCATCAAAAAAGAATCCTTTAACTGCCTCTGTCTCTTAGTGACCTAAAACTTCCACGCTATATGATTTTAAAAAATTGGGTAAGTTCTAGTCCAGAAAGTGAGTACTCCTTAATTTTGGAAAGATTCTAAAATGCTGAGTTCTAATCCTGCCAGGATCTTCTACACATCCTTACTGGAGAGGAACTAAGCCAGGTAGGTGAGTGGTACAGAGATAAAAAGAGAGAGCAAGTAAGTGATTATACCTGAATAGGAAAGAGGACAAGGAAACCCAAATGGGAGGCAGAACCTGGCACCATTTTTCTTCAACTACTATTAGATAGCCAGATTGAATGAGAATCCCTCATAAATAATTTTTGCAACAAAGAATAAATCTTGAATAAAATAACAGATGATAAAAACAAAATATTTCAGAACCAAAGGAAGAATATCAAAGTTATGCTCAGTAGTAAATTCATAGTGTGAAATGGCTTTAAAATTTTAAAGAACATTTCATTAACCATTACTATTACATTTTGGTTCTTCCAAAGTGCTGCTAAAACTCCTAGCATGCTGAAATGACAGAGTACTTAGGCAAGTATGTGAAATATTACACCTTATAGGAGATAACAAAAACATAATCATAATAAGAACAACTTGATTTACCTACTAAAACAAAGGGTAAAATTTGACCAAAACTTTTGAAGGAGTATTCTTAAGGAATCATGCATAGAAGTTACTCAATAAATATTATAGCCTAAATAAATCAAAAAATGCCACTGAAAACTTTAAGGATCTGGACTTCTCTTAAATAACTGATGTATCAGTTAGATATTGCTGTATAACAAACAATCCCAAAACTTAGTAGCTTAAAACAGTAATCACTGATTATTTCTCATGAGTCCACAGGTCAGTGGGACAGTTTTGTGCTCTGGGCTGGAGCTGGCTGATCATAGCTAGGCTCCTCAGTGACCAGCTGATGGGTTGGCTGGGGACTGGCTGACCTAGGATGGCTTCAGCTGGAATGACTCAGCTCTCCTCCACATCTTCCTTCCTTCCTTCCAGTAGGCTAAGTTAGACTCATTCTCCTGGCAGTAGCAGAAGCACAAGATAAGAGTTCTTATCCAAGTCTCTGCTACTGCCCCGTTGGCCAAAGCAAGTCATGGCACCAAGCCCAGCATCAGTTTGGGAGGGTTCTCCCTGAGTGAATGTCTACAGGCATGCATGAAAAATTGGGCCTATTTCTGCAATTAATCTACCACAATTGGGCATCATGCAGATATGTGTCTTAGAATAATTCATCCAAATGACAGACATAAAATAATGAAATGTATGGGTGTCTTACTACTACAGTTGATTCTAAAGCAGTTATTGGATTATTTGCCTAATCTCACCAAATTCAGCACAGCTATCACTATAATACATCCTTCTATGTCTATAAAGAAATATAAGAGAACTAAGCTTTAAAAAAAAAAAAAGAAATTGGACCCCTATCCCACAACCCACACAAATCAATTTCAGGTGTATTATAGACTCAAATGTAAAATGCAAAATTCCAAAACTTTCAAAAGAAAATATGAGAGAATCTCTTAATATCGTCAGAGTAGGAATGATTTCTTAAATAAGACACAAAATATACTACACATATAGGGAAATTTTTAAAGACATAACCACATTGAAATGAAGAACTTCTGTTAATCAGGGTACCTTAAATGGAACATTTTTAAAAGCCATGATATGGTATAAAATATTTGTAGCACATGTAATCAACAAATGACTAGAGCCTGGAAACATAAAAAACTCCTATAGGCAGTGATGTGCTAGAAAATGTCTAACAACAGACTCTCCAAACCAAAAAAGGTTCTGATTTGTAGCATTTGCTGATTTCCATGATATAAATACTCCCACATAGCCGATTTCAAGCCACCAATATGAGGTCTCTGAGTGCAGAGGGAAGAGATGGGCACAGTTGGTTCTCATGAGCCTGGTATGATTGGCTCCATCACAGAAGTCAATAAGAAAAGAAAACTCGATGGGAAAATGTGCAAAAGACTTGAGAAGACTTTTATGAAGTCATAAAAGAGAAAGCCTGAATGGACAATAATCAAATATGAAAAGATGCTCCACCATGTTACTGATGAAAGAAATGCAAATCAAAACCACAATTGGATACTATTTTACATCCATATCAACAAACATTTAAAAGTTTGGCAATACAGTGTTTGTAATGTTGATCAATGGGAACTTGATCAACGGGAACTCTGACTCACTACTGGTGGAACAGCTTGGCATTTCCTAGAAGAGGTGAACTGTGCACACCCTGCAACCCAGCACTTTCTCTCCTGTAAATATATATATAAATATAAATAAATATTTCCTGCAAATAACACACACACACCCTAGAGAAATTCTTGCCCATGGATCTCACACGCTTCCTGGGAGCACGGCGAACAACAGGAAAAAAGTGAAAACAACCCATATGTACATTAGCACAGAAGAAAATAAATAAATTATAGTATATACATATGATGGAATAAAATTGCATAACAGTGAAAATGAATGAATTATAGATAGCTACATGCATTAACATAGCTAAATTCCAAAAATTTCATGGAGAGTGAGCATCACAAAAGAATGCATGCAATAAAATTGCAATAATATAAAGTTCATTATATATACTAATAAAGAAGAGCAAGGCTGTTTATCACCAAAGTCAGAAGAGTGGTTGTCTCTGGCAGAGGAGTGAGAAAGGAAGGGGCAGGGTATATTCCAAGTGACTGAAAATATCCTACTCTTAAACCAGGTGCAAGTACACAGATGTTCACTGTAGTATTATTATTATGTAAACAATATAATTGCATCACATAAGTTTCTTCTATATGTATATTCACATTTTGTTTCATCAAAAGGTGTGTGTGTGAGAGAGCAATCACAGGACAGCGTATGCAGTGTGACACCTGGGGAAAGGCCAGGATGCATGGCAGCAGAGGAGTACCTGTCTAAACCCGGAGGTGGGAGTAGGTGTGGGAGAAGGCTTCCAAACTGCAAACTGAGAATTGAATTGTGGATAGGAGTTAGCCAGGCCAGGAGCAGGGGGGGAGTCTCCCAGGCAGAAAGAATATCACGTGCAAAGGCCCAGAGGTCACCTAGCTGACAGGCGGAACTCCAGTCTATCTGGTTTCACTTTCTTTTACTCCTCACTTCCTGACCTAAAACAGGCACATGTATGTACACACATGCATAAGAGTCTACATATGTATGGCCAAGCTAACTCACAGAGGTCATAAAAAAGAAGCACGAATTTAACCTGTCAATCTTCCTGCTTCCTACCTCATCTCCTTTCTTCCTACCACACACAGAGACACACAGACACACAGATACCACACACAAAGTATGCATAAGCCTTTCCTCTAGTTGTGCCTTTTTATTCAACTTGTGACTTTCATATTCCATCATTACAACAGTCTTCATAATCCAGCTGTCATCCCCTCTGTCTGGCTTTCAAAGGTGGATCCTTGTGTTCACGTAGCTACTGGGCTCTAGTATTGTTTTGCTTGACCTTTTGTGAGTTGGTGAAGCCCTTCTCCTTTCAGAGCACCGCGAACACCGCCTTTGTAAGCTGCAATGTTCCGTGTCTTTATTCCTGACAGCATAGCTCAGGGTGACCCAGGCCACTGTGGCCAACAACAGGGAGCCAGGTGGGGTCTTGCCCTGTGTCCCCGTGGAAGGTGTCACCAAAGGAGACAGGGCAGAGCCTGCCTCTGGAACCGGTGCTCCAGAGCGACCCTCTTCTCAGTTCTCAGCAGAAGCGGCCCCTGCAGAATGGCAGGTCAGTGAGGGGAAGGGAGGGCCACAACAGGGGCTCAGATCCCCTGGCCCAAGCTCCTTTCTGCCCTGCCCAGGGCATCTCTAAAAGCCCCCACCCAGCGCCCGAGGCCTCGGACTGTGATGCACACACCCTGGCTTTGCCTTCTGTTGTGGTTGAGCCAGCACCCACTGCTGAAGGAAAAACTTTGCCACCTTCTCTTCTCTGCCCAAGAACATCCTCCCTGCTCAGCCAAAGCCACTTTCCTAGTTCAAAGAGGCAAGCAGGGCTCCTTATTTTACGGGGATGGATTGGGGTGCGGGGCGGCAGACCTGGCCTCAGGGTCTGTTTGTAACAACTTGTGCTTCTGCCAGGCCTGGTTCTGTTCCTTTTCCAAGAAATAAGGGGAAATTCATTTCCTTTTCCAAGGTCAGCATTTAAAGGTTTCGCCTCACTGTATTACAGAAAAAAGGAGAAAAGAGACAGAAGGATCCAAGACACAGACTGATGCCTTCCTTGACCTAATAAGCACCCCCAGCGCCTAGAACTATAAATGATTCTGATTCCCAAAGAGTTCTAGGAGTTATCTCCACCCCAGACGCAGAGTGAGCAATCGGCACTGCAGGTCCTGAGCCAGCGTTTCTGATGCCCACTTCGTGGAGAAGCCCCATTTCAAGGAGAGTTATCACCCTGATGAGAAAATGGATTTATGTGTTTATAGAGGAGTTATGGGAGGGGCTTGCTTGGGTGTTGGGAAGGAGAAGATTGAAGGAACTTGCCCTCTAGCTGCTGTGACAGGCTGGGCTTCCAGCTTTCACTGGGTCTCTTGCTGGGTGATCTAGCAGTTCTGTCCTCTCACTTTATTCCTGGCAAACATAGGTGGCCAAGACCACATGAAACATGGAGCTTTTTCCCTTTTTTAAAATATTTATTTATTTGGCTGGGTCAGGTCTTAGTTGCGGCGCACGGGATCTTCGTGGTCACGTGTGGGATCTTCACTGTGACACACGGGATCTTCAGTTGGCATGCAAACTCTCAGTTGCGGCATGTGGGATCTAGTTCCCTGACCAGAGATTGAACCCAGGCCCCCTGCATTAGGAGCTTGGAGTCTTAGCCATTGGACCAGGAGGAAAGTCCCCATGGGGCTTTTTTCCTGTGAGCTATCACTGCTTCTGAGCAGTCCTGAACCCTAACCCTAAACTTCCACCAAATGCTGGCTCATAAGAGAGACAAATAAAATGCACATTACAAGGGGAATTTTAAAGTTTTTTGCGGTACGCGGCCCTCTCACTGTTGTGGCCTCTCCCGTTGCGGAGCACAGGCTCCGGACACCCAGGCTCAGTGGCCATGGCTCACGGGCCCAGCCGCTCTGCAGCATGTGGGATCTTCCCGGACCGGGGCACGAACCCGCGTCCCCTGCATCTGCAGGCGGACTCTCAACCACTGCGCCACCAGGGAAGCCCCAGTTTTTTTGTTTTTAATATGCTATCTGTGTTAACGCGTAATGGGCTTACTATATTTCTTTTTTATTTATTTATTTATTTATTTTTGGGTGTGTTGGGTCTTCGTTTCTGTGCCAGGGCTTTCTCTAGTTGCAGCAAGCGGGGGCCACTCTTCATCCTGGTGCGTGGGCCTCTCACTGTCGCGGCCTCTCTTGTTGCGGAGCACAGGCTCCAGACGCACAGGCTCAGTAGTTATGGCTCACGGGCCCAGTTGCTCCGCGGCATGTGGGATCTTCCCAGACCAGGGCTCGAACCCGTGTCCCCTGCACTGGCAGGCAGACTCTCAACCACTGCGCCACCAGGGAAGCCCGGATTTTTTCTTTATTCTAGCTAAGAACATACTCATCAACTATCTGCCATGCCCACATCTCTCCCAACTAAGATGAAATAGATCCACACCCTAGTCCCTTCTTAGGGTCCATGAATTTCAAATTCAGTCCTCTGTTTCACTGAACTAGGTAGAGACTATCATGGGGATAAAGGGAGAAATTATCTTAAATAAATGACTTTACAACTTATAAATATATAATTCCCTCTCCTCTCCAACATACACATATTCCTCCTGGAACTGGACACTTTCCAAGGTCAAGGCAAAAGAAGTTAGCCCTTCTGTAACATGGAGGGACACACACCCTCTGTTAGCATGAACAGCTAGAAACAGGTGAGGAGGTGATTCATCTTCATAGTGTGAACAGTATAACAGATTCTCTACTTCACTTATAAGAAACTATACATGGAGTGGTTGTCACACAGAAATGAGTAGCTAAAATACCAGGTTTGCTCTCAACTTATAGTGAGCCCCTATAGGAATAGCCAAGTGAGCATCCCATGGGAGACAAATATTTGTATTCCTTTATTGTGTTACTAAGGCAACATCCAATTGTAGCCTCCTTTTTACCTTATTTGAGACACTAATGGGCAGTTTTTGCCATGGTGTTTTATGGATCTATAAAAAGCAAGCATGACTTCAAACAACAAAGGATCCCTAATAGGGGCCTGGCAAATGGACAACCCATCTAGAATAGGTCATGAAGACCTTGGGGTACCTTGTTTAACAGGATCCATAAACAGTAGTCACTGTTAATCCAATCAACTTGCCATGGAAAGGAAAAACTAGTACATGTGGTGTAAGAAGGCCTTAGGCAAGGTCCCAGAGGACAGAGTCTCCTCCCTACTAAGACACAGCGTCCTCCCCACCCCCATCCAGCAAGAAGCTCTGATGGAACAGATAACACCTGAGGAGCATAGGCAGGAGCCTGGGTGCCAGGGAAGGTGGGCTTAGGAGATAGAAGGGAAGCCGAGCGGGCCCTGAACACAGAGGAACTGTGAGGGGGTGGTAGAGAGCCTGTGAGGTGGATGCTCTCTGCCCTCTGAGGGGATGGTTGCAGGGGTTCTGAGACAGGGAGGGCATCCAGACAGGGAGGGCATCTGAAGGTAACAGAGAAGGCCTCTTGGCTGTCCCCCACCATGTAGACTCTTTTTGTTTCAAGGTCTGGAACTAATCCTCTGTGGCTCAAGGCTTAGCCCTTTGAGCTAGTGGTTCTGCCTGCACAGTCATCTTCTTTTTCCTTAAAGGGTAGCACATGAGTAGTGTTATGGGTTGCCATTTCTTGCCTGTAGAATTTTTGGGGTCCCACAGCCTTCTTCTGTTTTGTATTCATTTCATTTTGTGTTCTCTCTATACTCTTCAATCCACTCTGGCAGTGTTTCTGCTGGTGTAACACCACCAAGAACCATATGAGTTTCCATGTATGTCATAGGGATTCATACCATTAGACAAGAGGGTTCTCCCTAGACATTCCCTATGAAAAGCTCAGTACCACCTGCAAGGGGGACAGATTGGGAGTCCACTATCAATAAATGACCAGGAGAAGTGCTCACCTTCTCTGCAGGCCTGAGATTTGCCTCCCTAACCAGATATAGCAGGGCAGGGGAGAGGGCACTGGTAGAGGGAATCCCACCACAACAAACACTTAACCTGGGAGGTACTCTCTGTCCCCCACAAGCAGGAGAGATCCTGCCACAACAGGGGCCCAGACAGGAAGACCTCTTTGCCCTTGTGGGCCTGAGACTCCCTTCCCCCACTGAGTGACAACAGGCTGACAAGCCTAGAGAAACCCCTCAGCCTTCCAGGTAGAAAGAGCAGGGACCAATGGGAGCCTGGCAGCATGAGTAAAACCAAGAAAATAAAAATAACACCACAAATTGCCTGAAAATTAAATTGCCATTGGAACCACAGCCCACAAAAGTAAGCTAGGACCTTGCACTAAACCTAAACAAGGTGATCGTCTGCTAAAATAGAAAATTTAAATAAGAATAAGAGTCTTCTTCACACAGATAGCAAAAGAGCACATGAAAAGATGCTCAACATTGCTAATTATTAGAGAAATGCAAATCAAAACTACAATAAGGTACCACCTCACACCGGTCAGAATAGCCATAATTAAAAACTCTACAAATAACAAATGCTAGAGAGGGAGTGGAGAAAAGTTGGTCCTACACTGTTGGTGGGAAGGTAAATTAGTACAACCACTATGGAGAACAGTATGGAGGTTCCTTAAAAAACTAAAAATAGAACTACCACATGACCCAGCAATCCCACTTCTGGGCATATATCTGGACAAAACCATAATTCGAAAAGATTCACGCATCCCAGTGGTCACTGCAGCATTATTTACAATAGCCAAGACATGGAAGCAACTTAAATGTCCATCGACTGATGAATGGATAAAGAATATGTCGTACGTATACACAGTGGAATATTATTTGGCCATAAAAGGAAATGAAATTGAGTTATTTGTAGTGAGGCAGATGGACCCAGAGTCTGTCATTACAGAGTGAAGGAAGTCAGAAGGAGAAAAACAAATACTGTATGCTAACGCATATTTATGGAATCTAAAAAAAAAAATGTACCGACGAACCTAGTGGCTGGACAGGAATAAAGATGTAGACATAGAGAATGGCCTTGAGGACATGCTGGGGGGAGGGGGAAGGTGGGGCAAAGTGAGAGTAGCATTGACGTATATACACTACCAAATGTAAAATAGATAGCTAGTGGGAAGCAGCAGCATAGCACAGGGAGATCAGCTCAGTGTTTTCAATGACCTAGAGGTATGGGATAGGGAGGGTGGGAGGGAGACTCAAGAGGGAGGGGATATAGGGATATATGTATGTATATGGCTGATTCACTTTGTTGTACAACAGAAACTAACACAGTATTGTGAAGCAATTATACTCAAATAAAGATCTATTTTAAAAATTAAGGGGAAAGAAAGACATTCTCAGATAAAGGAAAACAAATAATTTGTCACCTCCAGATATATCCTTAAAAATTGGCTAAAGGATGATCTTCAAACAGGAAAGAAATTATGAAAGAAGGAATCATGGAACATCAGAAAGGAAGAAAGAAAAACAGAATAATCAGAAATATACAAAAATAGGCTATCCTTTTTCTCATGAGTTTTATAAAGCATATTTAAAGATTGAAATAAAAATTATAGCATTATCTGATGCTGAAGAGTACAGTATATAAAATTAAGGAAGGTAAATGAACCTGAATGGAAGAAAGGTTTCCACATTTCACTTTAAGTGGTAAAACAATGATACTAGTACTTAGTACTAGTACATTGTACTAGTACTTAGTACATTGATACTGTACTAAGTCACACATGTATATTGTAATATGTAGAACAACCAAAATGAAAACTATACTATACAAAATTATACAAAGGAATAATTCAAAAGCACTATAAACAAATAAAAATGAAATACTAAAAATTATGGAAGTAACCAACAGGAAGACAATAAAAGAGAAACAGGAATGAGAACCAGAGGAAACAAACAGAAAACATAATAAAATGGCAAGCTTAAGCTCTAACGTATCAACGATTACTTTAAATGTAAATGGTCTAAATATATAAACACAGAGACAGATAGGAGGAGTAGATTAAACATGTAAAAACCCATAGTTCAACTACCTACTATTTACGAAAACAAAACAAAACAGAAACCTCACTTCAAATTCAATGACACAGGTAGGTTAAAAGTAAAATGATAGAAAAAAAATTTAGGGCTTCCCTGGTGGCACAGTGGTTAAGAATCCACCTGCCAATGCAGGGGACACGGGTTCGAGCCCTGGTCCAGGAAGATCCCACATGCCTTGGAGCAACTAAGCCCGTGCGTCACAACTACTGAGCCTGCACTCTAAAGCCTGCGAGCCACAACTACTAAGCCTGCATGCCACAACTATGGAAGCCCACACACCTACAGCCCATGCTCTGCAACAAGAGAAGCCACCACAATGAAAAGCCCATGTGCTGCAACAAAGAGTAGCCCCTGCTTGCCACAACTAGAGAAAACTTGCACACAGCAACGAAGACCCAATGCGGCCAAAAATAAATAAAATTAAATTTAAAAAAAATTTATCCTATGAACATTAGTTTTAAAAAAGCAGGAATTGCTATATTATCCAATTACGTAAACTTCAGAGCAAAGGTAATTACTAGAAACAAAAAGTAACGTTACATGATGATAAAAGAATCAATCCACCAGGAAGTAATAAAAATTCTAAGTGTATATGCACCAAAAACAGTGCCTCAAAAACAGTGCCTCGAAATATATGAAGCAAAAACTGATCATGTTAAAAAAAAAAACAACAAAGAACTGATAGAGCTGAAAGGAAGAACAGAAAATCAACAATTATAGTTGAGGATTTCAATACCTCCCTCTCAGCAACTGTTAGAACTACTAGACAGAAGATTGGCAAGGATATAGATCTGAAGAACACAGTCAACTAACAAGATCCGACTGATAGCAATAGAACACTCCACCCAACAACAGCAGAATATACCTTGTTTTCAAGTGTCCATTGAGTAGTCACCAAAACATACCATATCCAGGGCCACAAAACAAATCACAACAAATCTACAATAATAGATATCATACAGATGGTTTTCTCTGACCGTAATATAATCAAACTAGAAATCAATAACATAAAGACAAGGAAAGGAAATCTCTAAACACATGCAAGATAAGTGACCCAATTCTAAATAACATGTGGTCAAAGTTGAAGTCCCAAAGGAAAATTTTTAAAATACCAAGAAGTGAATGAAAGTAAAAATACAATATATCAAAAATGTGAGATGCAGCTAAAGCAGTCTGAAAGGGAAACTGAGCAAAATAGTCTCAAAATCAATAATCTAAGAAACTAGAAAAGGAAGAGCAAGATAAACCCAAAGCAAAGCAAAGAAATAATAAAGAGCAGAAATCAATCAAGTTGAACACAGAAAAGCAGTAGAGAAATTAATAAAATGAAAATCTGATACTTCAAAAATCATCAATATAATTGATAAACCTCTAGCAAGACTGACACAGATAAAAAGAGAGAATACACAAATCACCAATATCAGAAATGAAAAAGGGAACTCATAAAAGATCCTGCAGCCATTAAAAGGATATTACAAGAATACTATGACCAACTTTATGCTCATATATTCAACAATTTAGAAGAAATAGATCAAAGAAGTCTCAAAGTAAAATTACAAAAATACATAGAACTGTATGAATTGAAAATACCACATATCAAAATATGTGGGATGCACCTAAAGCATGCTCAAGAGAAACTTATAGCACTAAATGCTTATATTAAAATGGGGGGGAAGTCTCATTTCTCAAATGAATGAAAAGTAAAATTACCAAAACTCAACAAAGATGAAATGCATAATTTTATAATCCTACAACCATTAACAAAATTGAACTTTAAATCTGTAATTTTAAATCTTCTGAAGAAGAAATCTCCAGGGCCTGATAATCTCACTGGAGAATTCTCCCAAATATTTAAAATAGGAAATGACACCAATTTTATACATTATCTTCCCCCAAAATAGAAGAAACACTTCTCGTTTTATGAGACTGGTATTATCACATAAAACCAGATAAAACAAGTATACAAAAAGAAAACTGCAGACCAATATCATTCATCAACTTAGACACAAAATTCCTCAACTAACTGTTAGCAAACCAATTCCAACAACATTAGCAAGTGGATTTATTCCAAGTATGCAATGTCATCAATTATACCAACAGACTAAAGAAGAAAAATCATGTGATCATATCAGGTGATGCAGGAAAAGCATTGACAAAACCCAACACCCATTTTTGATAAAAACAAAACCCCAGAAACTCTCATCATGTTAGGAATAGAGGGGAATTATCAATACTTTAACTTGATAAAGAGCATCTTTATCACATACAACTAAGATCACACTTAATGATGAAAGACGGGATTCTTTCCCTTAATATGTCCACTCTCACCACTCTTATTTAACATAGCGCTGGAAGTTCTAGCTGTTGCAATGAGGAAAGAAAAAGAAATAAAGGCATACCAATTGGAAAGAAAGAAATAAACTGTCCCTATTTGCAGATGACATGATTGTTTACGTAGAAAATCCTAAGGAACCTACACAAAAAATTAAAAAGAAATAAGAAGGGAGGAGTTCAACAATGTCTCAGGAAATAAGATCAATGCATAAAAATTAACTGTATTTCTATATACTAACAATGAACAAGTGAAAACTGAAATTTAAAATGCAATACCAACTATAATCACTCTGAAGAAAATTAAATACTTAAGTATAGATTTAACAAAACATGTACAGGGTCTGTATACTAAAAATTACAAAATACTGATGGAAAAAATCAAAGAACACCTAAATAAATGTAGAGACATACTGTGTTCATGGATTGAAATACTCACTGTTATAAATATGTCAGTTCTCCTCAAATTGATTTATAGGTTTAATGCAATTCCTATCAAATTCTCAGGAAGGTTTTTTGTAGGCATAAGCAAGCTTATTCTAAAATTTACATGGAAAAACACAGGGCCTAGAATAACTAAAATAATCTTGACAAATAAAAATAAAGCACCTGATGTTAAATAAAAATAAAGTACTCTACCCAATATTAAGGCTTACTATATATGCAGTAATCAAAGCTGTGTGGTATTGGTGGATGGACAGAGACATAAATCAATAGAACAGAGTCAAGAACTCAGAAATAGACTGACATAAATATTCTCAACTTATTTTTGACAAAGGTGCAAGAGTAATTCAAGAAGGAAGGATTAAAAAATTTTTTAACAAAAGAAGGATGGATAGCTTTTTCAACAAATGGCGCTGGAGCAATTGGATATCCTTAGTCCACCGACACCTCATGGCTTATAAAAAAATTAACTCAAAATAGATCATAGACTCAAATGTAAAAGGTAGACCTATAAAATTTTTAGAAAAAAAAATATAGGAGAAAAATCCCTGGGGTCTAGAGTCAGGCAAAGAGATCTTAGACTTCACACAAAAGCATAATTGGTAAGTTGGACCTTATCAAAATTTTAAAACTCTTGCTCTACAAAACAAGTGGGAACTAAACTATTAGAGAAGAGTAAGAGTAAAATGGGATGCAAGACAGTGATCTGAGGTATTTCTTGAGAGGAGTTTATTGATATTCATTAACTTTGGCCTTTGTCAAGCAAACAAATTAAAATATGAAGACAAAGTAATAAAACTGCTTTCATTTGTAGATGTTATAATGGTATACACAGAAAACCCAAAAGAATCCACAGATAAAATTTTAAACGAATAAATAATTTTAGCAAACTTGCTAGATAAAAGATCAATATAGAAACAACAATTGCATTGTTGGAACACTACACAGCCATAAAAAAGTGTGCCATTTGCAGCAACATAGATGGATTTAGAGATTATCATACTAAGTGAAGTAAGTCAGAAAGAGAAAGACAAATACCATATGATATCACTTATATGTGGAATCTAAAAGATGACACAAATGAACATTTCTATGAAACAGAAACAGACTCACAGACATAGAGAACAGACTTGTGGTTGCCAAGGGGGAGGGGGGTAGGGGAAGGATAGACTGGAGGTTTGGGATTAGCATATGCAAACTATTATATATAGAATGGATAAACAACAAGGTCATACTGTATAGCACAGGGAACGATATTCAATATCCTGTGGTAAACCATAATGGAAAAGAATATTAAAAAGAATGTATATATATGTATAACTGAATCACTTTGCTATACAGCAGAAATTAACACAACACTGTATATCAACTATACTTCAATAAGTAAATAAACAATTGCATTGCTATATATCTGCAACAAACATGAATTTTAAATTTTTAAGTGATATAATATTAAAAACCATCAAAAAAGAAATCAAATACACAGGAATAAATCTAACAATGTGTGTGCTGGAGCTCTACACAGAAACACAACACCTAAATAACTAGAGGGATCTATCATGTTCTTAGATTGGAGGATTTAATAGAGTAAAGATGTTAATCATCCCCACAATGATAAATAGATTCAATGCAATCAATCAATCACAGCCAAAATCCCACCAGGGTTTTTAGGGGGATTTGACAAACTAATTCTAAAAATGTTTAGAAAAGAAATGAAATGGCCCCCAAAGAGCTAAGACATGCTTTAAGAAGACAAACAAGGTGACGGGACTTGTTCTACCAAATATTAATAAAAATTATTTTAAGCTGTCTGACAGAGTGGTCTTGGTGCAAGAATAGACAAACAGATTAGTGGAACAGAACAGAAAGGCCAGAAACAGACTCATGCATCCACGGGCACTTGATTTTAGTTGTCATCGTAGGCCAGAGAACAAAGGATGGAGTTTTCAATAAATGGTGCCAGAACAACCAGATATCCATTTGGGGAAAAAATAAAGCTTGACTCCTACTTCACATCATGCATAAATATCAATTTTAGGGGTACTAAAGATAATATAGGAGAGTGACTTGGGAGGTAGGGAAAGACCTCTTAAACAGTATACAAAAAGCACTAACTATAAAGAAAGATTGCTAAGTTGGACTACTAAATTAAAGTTAAGAATATCTGTTTATCAAAAGATATCACTAAGAAAGTGAAAAAGCAAACCACATACTGGAAGAATATATTTATAATACATATAAAAAACCAAATTATTTAATTCTCTCTTTATAGCCTACTGATCAATAAGGAAAAGACAGGCAAATCAAAAGAAAAACAGCCTAGAAAACTGAACACGGAATTCATACAAAACATATGCCAGTGGGTAATATACTTGCAAAATTGTTCAATCTCATTAGTAGTCAAGGATATGCAAATTCACACCTCTTTGAGACACAATTACACATCCACCAGAATGGCTAAAATTTAAAAGACTGACAATATCAAGTGTTATCAAGACTGTGGAGAACGGGGTGGGTACTCACACAATGCTGACAAGAGTTTATATTGTACCAATATTTTGGAAACAGATGGCATCATTGACTAACGTTTCATATAAGCATATCCTATGACCCAGAAATGTCACTCTTAGATATACACCCAATCTAAATGTCTGGACATGTATCTCAAGAGTCATGTACAAGAATGGTCATAGCAGCATCATTCATAATAACCAAAGATCGGAAACAAGCCAAATATTCATCTACATTATGATGGACAGATCATGACATAATCATTCAATGAAATATTATGTAACAGAGAAAATGAATAAATTACAGCACCAGGCAACCATGTGGATGAATCTCACAAACAAAATACTGAGTGCAAAAAGTGAGGCATAGGGCTTCCCTGGTGGCGGAGTCGTTGAGAGTCCGCCTGCCAATGCAGGGGACACGGGTTCATGCCCCGGTCCGGGAGGACCCCACATGCCGCGGAGCGGCTAGGCCCGTGGGCCATGGCTGCTGAGTCTGTGCATCCGGAGCCTGTGCTCTGCGGCGGGAGAGGCCACAACAGTGAGACGACTGCGTACCGCAAAAAAAAAAGTGAGGCAGATAACAATTCATACGGTATGAATGCTTATAACACATCATCAATGAAAGTAATACATATCCAAACCTGAGGGATGCCACTGAAAGGTACTTCTAGGGGACTTTTTAATGTTATCTGTTAGGAAAGAATACTTAGAGTCCAAATGAAGAAGTTAATAAAAATAAAATAATAAATCTCTAGATAAAAAGAAGGAAATAATCAAGATCAAAGCAAACATTAATGAAATAGACAATAAAGATAAAATAGAAAGGATCAACAAACTCAAAAAGGTAGTTCTTTGAAAATACTAATAGAAATAAACAAACTGCTAGAACAAATGATGAAGAGAATGAAAAGAGAAAAAATATTAGCATATAATATAAGGACTCAAGAGGATATAATTTTAAATAGAACAGAAAATTTAAAGGTAACTATAGATGATTATTATGCCAATGCATTTGAAAACATTTAGAAAATGGACAATAACTTGAAGAAACAAAACTTTTTACAGAGTCTCACAAAGAAAGAGAAGGGGGCTTCCCTGGTGGCGCAATGGTTGAGAATCCGCCTGCTGATGCAGGGGACATGGGTTCGTGCCCCAGTCCGGGAAGATCCCACATGCCGCGAAGCGGCTGGGCCCGTGAGCCATGGCCGCTGAGCCCGTGCATCCGGAGCCTGTGCTCCGCAATGGGAGAGGCCACAACAGTGAGAGGCCCGCGTACTGCAAAAAAAAAAAAAAAAAAGAAAGAGAAAACCTGAATATGCCTTGAACATTAAGAATTTAAAATCAGGGGGCGCCTTCAAGATGGTGGAGGAGTAAGATGTGGGGATCACCTTCCTCCCCACAAATACATCAAAACTACATCTACATGGGGAACAACTCCTACAGAACACCTACTGAACACCGGCAGAAGACCTCAGACTTCCCAAAAGGCAAGAAACTCCCCACGTACCTGAGTAGGGCAAAAGAAAAAAGAAAAAACAGAGACAAAAGAATAGGGATGGGACCTGCACCAGTGGGAGGGAGCCGTGAAGGAGGAAAAGTTTCCACACACTAGGAAGCCCCTTCGCTGGCAGAGACGGTGGTGGGTGGGGAGGGTCGGGGGGTGGGCGGGGGGAAGCTTCAGAGCCATGGAGGAGAGCGCAGCAACAGGGGTGCTGAGGGCAAGGCGGAGAGATGCCCACACAGAGGATCCGTGCGGACCAGCACTCACCAGCCCGAGAGGCTTGTCTGCTCACCCACCAGGGTGGGTAGGGGCTGGGAGCTGAGGCTTAGGCTTTGGAGGTCAGATCCCAGGGAGAGGACTGGGGTTGGCTGTGTGAACACAGCCTGAAGGGGGCTAGTGTGCCACAGCTAGCCGAGAGGGAGTCCGGGAAAAAGTCTGGACCTGCCTAAGAGGCAAGAGACCATTGTTTCGGGATGCGCGAGGAGAGGGGATTCAGGGCACTGCCTAAACGAGCTCCAGAGACGGGCGCAAGCCGCGGCTATCAGTGTGGACACCAGACACGGGCATGAAACGCTAAGGCTGCTGCTGCAGCCACCAGGAAGCCTGTGTGCAAGCACAGGACACTATCCACAACTCCCCTCCTGGGAGCATGTGCAGCCTGCCACTGCCAGGGTCCCGTGATCCAGGGACAACTTCCCCGGGAGGACACACGGCACGCCTCAGGCTGGTGCAACGTCATGCCGGCCTCTGCCGCCGCAGGCTTGCCCCGCATTCCATACCCCTCCCTCCCCGGGGCCTGAGTGAGCCAGAGCTCCCGAATCAGCTGCTCCTTTAACCCTGTCCTGTCTGGTTGGGGAAAAGAAACCCTCAGTCGACATACATGCAGAGGTGGGGACAAATGCAAAGCTGAAACCCAGGAGCTGTGCGAACAAAGAAGAGAAAGGGAAATCTCTCCCAGCAGCCTCAGGAGCAGCAGATTAAATCTCCACAGTCAACTTGATGTACCCTGCATCTGTGGAATACCTGAACAGACAACAAATCATCCCAAAATTGACGTGGTGGACTTTGGGAGCAACTGTAGGCTTGGGGTTTGCTTTCTGCCTGTAATTTGTTTCTGGTTTTATGTTTATCTTACTTTAGTATTCAGAGCTTATTTTCATTGGTAGATTTGTTTATTGATTTGGTTGCTCTCTTCCTTTTATATAAATATATTTTTTTCCTTTTTATCTTTTTGTGAGTGTATATGTGTACACTTCTTTGTGTGATTTTGTCTGTATAGCTTTGCTTTTGCCATTTGTCCTAGGGTTCTGACTGTCCACTTTTTTTGTTGTTGTTGGTGGTGTTGTTTTAGTATAGTTTTTAGCACTTGTTATAATTGGTGGATTTGTTTCTTGGTTTGGTTGCTCTCTTCTTTCTTTCTCTATTTCTTTTTTTTAATTGCCTTTTAATTTTTTTATTTTTAATAACTTTTTTCTATTTTAATTATTTTATTTTATTTTTCTTTATTTCTGTCTTTCTTTTCTCCCTTTTTTTCTGAGCCATGTAGCTGACAGGGGCTTGGCACTCTGGCTGGGTGTCAGGCCTGAGCCTCTGAGGTGGGAGAGCTGCGTTCAGGACATTGGTCCACCAGAGACCTCCCAGCCCCATGTAATAACAAACAGCGAAAGTTCTCCCAGAGATCTCCATCTCAACGCTAACACCCAGCTCCACTCAACGACCAGCAAGTTGCAGTGCTGGACACCCTATGCCAAACAACTAGCAAGACAGGAACAAAACCCCACCCATTAGCAGAGAGGCTGCCTAAAATCATAATAAGGTCACAGACACCCCAAAACACACCACGAGACATGGTCCTGCCCACCAGAAAGACAAGATCCAGCCTCATCCACCAGAACACAGGCATCAGTCCCCTCCACCAGGAAGCCTCCACAACCCACTGAACCAGCCTTACCCACTGGGAGCAGACACCAAAAACTATGGGAACTACGAACCTGCAGCCTGTGAAAAGGAGACCCCAAACACAGTAAGTTAAGCAAAATGAGAAGACAGAGAAATACACAGCAGATGAAGGAGAAAGGTAAAAACCCACCAGACCAAACAAATGAAGAGGAAATAGGCAGTCTACCTGAAAAAGAATTCAGAGTAATGATACAAAAGATGATCCAAAATCTTGGGAGAAAATATTTGAAGAGATTATAGTTGAAAACTTTCCTAATATGGGTAAGAAAATAGTCAGTCAAATCCAGGAAGTGCAGAGACTTCCATATAGGATAAATCCAAGGAGAAACACACCAAGACACATATTAATCAAACTATCAAAAATTAAATA
>NC_041233.1:10542888-10543944 GCF_002837175.3 Physeter macrocephalus | reverse complement strand
CTGCGCGTCCAGGGCCTGTGCTCCGCAACGGGAGAGGCCACAACAGTGAGAGGCCCACGTACCACAAAAAGAAAAAAAAAAAAGAAAAGAAGAAAGCTGGAGTAGCAATTCTCATATGAGAAAAAATAGACTTTAAAATAAAGACTATTACAAGAGACAGAAAAGGACACTTCATAATGATCAAGGGATCAATCCAAGCAGAAGATATAACAATTGTAAATATTTATGCACCTAACAAAGAAGCCCCTCAATGCATAAGGCAAATGCTAACAGCCATAAAAGGGGAAATCAACAGTAACACAATCATAGTAGGGGACTTGAACACCCCACTTTCACCAATGGACAGATCATCCAAAATGAAAATAAATAAGGAAACACAAGCTTTAAATGATACATTCAACAGGATGGACTTAATTGATGTTTATAGGACATTTCATCGAAAAACAGGAGATTACACTTTCTTCTCAAGTGCTCATGGAACATTCTCCAGGATAGATCATATCTTGGGTCACAAGTCAAGCCTTGGTAAATTTAAGAAAATTGAAATCGTATCAAGTATCTTTTGCGACCACAACGCTATGAGACTGGATATCAATTACAGAAAAAATCTGTAAAAAATACAAACGCATGGAGGCTAAGCAATACACTAGTAAATAACCAAGAGATCACTAAAGAAATCAAAAAGGAAATCAAAAAATACCTAGAAACAAGTGACAATTAAAACACAACGACCCAAAACCTATGGGATGCAGCAAGAACAGTTCTAAGAGGGATGTTTACAGCAATACAATCCTACCTCAGGAAACAAGAAACATCTCAAATAAACAACCTAACCTTACACCTAAAGCAATTAGAGAAAGAAGAGCAAAAAAACCCCAAAGTTAGTAGAAGGAAAGAAATCATAAAGATCAGATCAGAAATAAATGAAAAAGAAATGAAGGAAACGAGAGCAAAGATCAATAAAACTAAAAGCTTTGAGAAGATAAACAAAATTGTTAAACCATTAGCCAGACTCATCAAGAAAAAGAGGGAGAGGACTCAAATCAATAAAATTAG
>NC_041233.1:10536686-10537731 GCF_002837175.3 Physeter macrocephalus | reverse complement strand
TATTTATAGGACATTCCATTCCAAAACAGCAGACTACACTTTCTTCTCAAGTGCTCATGGAACATTCTCCAGGATAGATCATATCTTGGGTCACAAATCAACCCTTGGTAAATTTAAGAAAATTGACATCGTATCAGGTATCTTTTCCAACCACAATTCTATGAGATTAGATATCAATTATAGGAAAAACTCTGCAAAAAATACAAACACATGGAGGCTAAACAATACAGTACTAAATAACCAAGCGATCACTGAAGAAATCAAAGAGGAAATCAAAAAATACCTAGAAAAAAATGACAATGAGAACACAACGACCCAAAACCTATGGGATGAAGCAAAAGCAGTTCTAAGACGGAAGTTTATGAAAAAGGAGAAGTAACAATTGACACTGCAGAAATACAAAGGATCGTGAGAAATTACTATAAGCAACAATATGCTAATAAAATGGACAACCTGGAAGAAATGGACAAATTCTTAGAAAAGCACAACCTTCCGAAACTAACGAAAACTACAGGCCAATATCACTGATGAACACAGATGCAAAAATCCTCAGCAAAATACTAGCAAACAGAATCCAACAGCACTTTAAAAGGATCATACACCATGATCAAGTGGGGTTTATCCCAGGGATGCAAGGATTCTTCAATGTACACAAATCAATCAATGTGATAAACCATATTAACAGATTGAAGGAGAAAAACCATATGATCATTTCAATAGATGCAGAAAAAGCTACCGACAACATTCAACACCCATTTATGATAAAAAACCCTCCAAAAAGTAGGCATAGAGGGAACTTTCCTCAATATAATAAAGGCCATATATGACAAACCCACAGCCAACATTGTTTTCAATGGTGAAATACTGAAACCATTTCCACTAAGATCAAGAACAAGACAATGTTGCCCACTCTCACCACTATTATTCAACATAGTCTGCACAGCAATCAGAGAAGAAAAAGAAATAAAAGAAATCCAAGTCAGAAAAGAAGTAAAACTGTCACTGTTTGCAGATGACATGATAGTATACATAGAAAATCCTAAAG
>NC_041233.1:10523824-10536446 GCF_002837175.3 Physeter macrocephalus | reverse complement strand
ACAGAACTGGAACAAAAAATTTCACAATTTGTATGGAAACACAAAAGACCCCGAATAGCAAAGCAATCTTGAGAACGAAAAATGGGGCTGGAGGAATCAGGCTCCCTGACTTCAGACTATACTACAAAGCTACAGTAATCAAGACAGTATGGTACTGGCACAAAAACAGAAATATAGATCAATGGAACAGGATAGAAAGCCCAGAGATAAACCCACGCACATACGGTCACCTTATCTTTGATAATGAAGGCAAGCATATACAATGGAGAAAAGACAGCCTCTTCAATAAGTGGTGATAGGAAAACTGGACAGCCACATATAAAAGAATGAAATTAGAACACTCCCTAACACCATACACAAAAATAAACTCAAAATGGATTCGAGACCTAAATGTAAGACCAGACACTATAAGACTTTTAGAGGAAAACATAGGCAGAACACTCCATGACATAAATCGCAGCAAGATCCTTTTGACCCACCTCCTAGAGAAATGGAAATAAAAACAAAAATAAACAAATGGGACCTAATGAAACTTAAAAGCTTTGGCACAGCAAAGGAAACCATAAACAAGACGAAAAGACATTCCTCAGAATGGGAGAAAATATTTGCAAACGAAGCAACTGAGAAAGGAGTAATCTCCAAAATATACAAGCAGCTCATGCAGCTCAATATCAAAAAAACAAACAACCAAATCCAAAAATGGGCAGAAAACCTAAATAGACAATTGTCCGAAGAAGATATACAGATTGCCAAAAACACATGAAAGGATGCTCAACATCACTAATCATTAGAGAAATGCAAATCAAAAGTACAATGAGGTATCACCTCACACCAGTCAGAATGGCCATCATCAAAAAATCTACAAACAATAAATGCTGGAGAGGGTGTGGAGAAAAGGGGACCCTGTTGCACTGTTGGTGGGAATGTAAATTGATACAGCCACTATGGAGAACAGTATGGAGATTCCTCAAAAAACTAAAAATAGAACTACCATATGACCCAGCAATCCCACTACTGGGCATATACCCTGAGAAAACCATAATTCAAAAAGAGTCATGTACCACGATGTTCATTGCAGCTCTATTTACAATAGCCAGGACATGGAAGCAACCTAAGCGTCCATCAACAGATGAAGGGACAAAGATGTGGCACATATATATAATGGAATATCAGCCATAAAAAGAAACAAAATTGAGTTATTTGTAGTGAGGTGGATGGACCTAGAGACTGTCATACAGAGTGAAGTAAGTCAGAAAGAGAAAAACAGATACTGTATGCTACCACATATACATGGAATCTAAAAAAAAAAAAGTGATTCTGAAGAACCTAGGGGCAGGACAGGAATAAAGATACAGACATAGAGAATGGACTTGAGGACACGGGGAGGGGGAAGGATAAGCTGGGACGAAGTGAGAGTGCCATGGACATATATACACTACCAGATGTAAAACTGATAGCTAGTGGGAAGCAGCCTCATAGCACAGGGAGATCAGCTCGGTGCTTTGTGACCACCTAGAGGGATGGGACAGGCAGGGTGGGAGAGAGACAGATGTAAAACTGATAGCTAGTGGGAAGCAGCCTCATAGCACAGGGAGATCAGCTCGGTGCTTTGTGACCACCTAGAGGGATGGGACAGGCAGGGTGGGAGGGAGACGCAAGAGGGAGGAGATATGGGGATATATGTATATGTACAGCTGATTCACTTTATTATACAGCAGAAACTAACACACCCTTGTAAAGGAACTATACTCCAATAAAGATGTTTTAAAAAAATGAAAAAAAAAAGAATTTAAAATCTACTCAGAACCAACAACAACGAAGTCAGGTCCAGAGATCCACACAGCTGTGTTATGTTTTCAGACATAATCTCATCTCAGACAAGCTCTGCCAGTTTGTGGACAAGGGGACCTGCCACTCCACTCACACTAGGAGACCGAGGGAGCAGTGATGCCCGGGGTCTCCCCTGGGCGGGGTCCGCCTGGCTGGCCCTCCTCCTCCAGCACCCTTGGCTTTGTCTCTCATTCTTGCACACTCATGCCACCAAGGAAGGTAATGAGGAGGCCGTTCACCCACTTGGGGAACCAGTGGCCACACCACTGTCTCCACTGGTTCATGCTGGTCTCCCCATGAAGCAGCAAACTGGCAAACCTGAAGGACCCCCTTCCGTCTGTTGTCCCCTCCCTGGCCCTGATGGCCACCTCTCCCCTCTGCTGTCCATGCCCCATGGCCCCCTCCTTGGGGCCCCCTTGCTCTCCCCACCCCCGCCTGCCCACCAGCTGCCCTCAGTCTGCACACTCCCAGGGGTCTCTGGACCTTCAGTGACCAGCTCACTGGGAACACTGCGATCACGGTGACTCCAGCCTGGGTCCCCCGCACTTCTGTCTCACCCAGTCAAGGACACCTCCTGTTCCATGGGTCCAACACAGAGCCAGCCAGCTCCCCTGGAGGAACGGATCCCCTCGACCCAGCCCTGGACGCCCGAGCCGCACCCTGGGCAGGCCCTTGCCTCACCTCAACGCCCGCTGGGTCCCCGAGTCCTTGATCTCGCCTCCTGCCTGCCTCCCCTTCCCCCACTGTGGCCGACTCAAGGGACTGTGACACCAGAAGCCTCCTGGCCGCCCTCTGCCTCCCCCGCCCGTCATCCTTGAGTGCAGCCTCAGGACCTTTCAGAAGCACAGTCTGACCCCGAGGGCCCCCTGGATCAAACCTATTGGTGGCTCCATACCACACAAGGGCCCAGTTGAAGCTCCTGGGCATGTCTGTCACCCTCTGAGCTGGGCCTGCTTTCCTGGCCTCTCCTCTTATACCCACACCCTGCCTCCCGGCAGGGGGACCAACCATCCTAGTTGGGCTTGGTTTTCTGCCCCATGGGATTTTTATTGCTAAAACTAGGGACGTCCTGGTCAGAGGGCCGGGCTTTTCACTCCGCCCACCGTGTCCCTCACCTCTCAGTCTTGTGCTGGCTGTCGCCTCAGCCTGGATCACCCTCTCCCCCTCGAGGTCAGCTCCTCCCTCTCTAGGGCTTACTCGGGGAGCCTGTCGCCCCCTGCCCCCCACCCTGTGTGCTCCTGCAGTCCACCAAGAACTTAATGCCTTAACCCCGTAGGCTTTGGCTCCTGGAGAGTAGGGACCACAGTTTTGAACTCTGCATCCTTCATCCAGTTAGTGCCCACAGGCATGGGGACGTATTCACTTACAGCTTGTTTAATAAGCATGAAAGATGGATTTCGTGTGTCTCTGACCTCAGCCCTCGGTCTCTCTTGGGGGAAGCAGAACCATGGAGAACATGGTAAGGCTCAGTGCCTGATTCTCATGACTCACATCCACCTACAGGGAGAGGGGGACATGGCGGGAAGGACAATAGGGATGCCCCCAGAGCACCTCTTAGGCTGGGCTGTGAACGCGACGGCGATCCCTTAGAGCCCAGAAAGGGGCGAGGCTCCAGGGAGGGGCCCCAAATGCCTTAAGGGTCAGCCCTGGGTCCCCGGGTGTGGGGCAGACACACGGAGAGCCCCTGGTGACTAAGAGCTCCAGGAGGGAGGTGTAGGTGGCACAGGAGGGCCAGGCCGACTCCAGATCTCACTGTCCTCTGACATGAGGACGCCTCTGGCCTTCCGTCTCTGGCATAGCCCCACCCACCACTGTTTCCAGCTGCCCAAGGGGCACTTCCAGCTGTCGCCACTTACGTAGTAACAGGGGTGGGGGCAGCGAACAAGAGCTGCCCCACGAACCTGCCAGGAGTGACTGTGGGTGAGGGGTGGGCCAGTTCCCACGTGATGCCCACCGAGGTGGCGGAAGCGGCTCATCTCCAGGTACCATGCCGGCACCAGGGACTCTCAGCTCCCCATTGGCTGAGGCCATCGATCGCTTACCAGGCCCTGTGCCATACTCCCGACTCCTGCTAGGGGCCAGGCAGACTGCAGGTAACGCTGTGGGAGGACAAGGTGAAGGAGCGTGACGGGCCCTCTGAGCCTGGGCAGGAAGCATGACACTGTCACGAGGAGAGGAAAATAGAAGATGCTGCAGGGAGGGAGGATGGAGTGGGATGCTCCAGGCCCTCAGAGGCCAGCAAGGGCTGCGGCTCATGCCTCCCCTGCCCTGGGCAGTCTCTGCCTCGGTGCCTCCTGTAGAATGTAATGAAGACTGAAGATGCAGCCTGTCAGCCCAGCCAAGTGCCAGCTGCCTTGCCTGGGGCGGCTCCTGTGGGGGCTGGCAGCTCCCCAAGCCCCGTGCTGCCCCACGGACCTGCTGAGCTTCTCCCACCTTCCCACCCGTACCCGCCCCCATGAGGCGGGTGGCGCCCACAGTGCTCTGTCCTCTACAGAGGCTGGCCATCCTCATGTGTCCCCCCCACCCATTGCCACGGCCCTGCCGCTGCCAGCACAGTGTCCACCCTCTGCTCCTCTCTACTCATTCGCCAAGAACCCAAGCCCCATGAGGACACTCAGGCAGCTTGTTCATCCCTGGTTCCCTAGACCAGGGCCCAGCACAGGGAGGCACTCAGCGAGTGTTTTTTGGATGAAGAAAAGGGAGCAGTTCGTGCTTAGAAAGTTTTCCTACTTAATTCCAACAGGGATATTTCATCTGTTTTGTTTTCTTTTTCATGACTGGCTGGGCTGTTTTGATCACCTTCATATCTGTATTACTCAGGGTTCTTCAGAAAAAACAGAACTAATAGGAAATGATAGATAGATCAACAGATTAGATAGATAGATGATACAGATAGATAGATAGATAGATGATAGATGATGATAAAGAGAGAGATGATGGATATATGACAGATAGATATAGATAGATAGATGATAGAGATAGATAGATAGATAGATGATAGATGATGATAGAGAGAGAGAGATGATAGACAGATAGATGATAGAGAGAGAGAGAGAAAGAGATGATAGATAGATAGACAATAGATAAATAGATAGATAGATAGAGAAGTGACTGACTTATTATGAGGAATTGGCTCCTGTGGCTAAGGAGGCTAAGAAGCCCCAGGATCTGCAAGCTGGAGACTCAAGAGAGCCAGTGCTGTAATTCCAGCCTGAGTCCAAAGGCCTGAGAACTGGGGAGCTGATGATGTTAGCCCAAGTCCAAGGACAGGAGAAGACTGGTGTCCCAGCTCAATCAGACAGGCAAGAAGGGAACAAATCCCCCCTCCACTTTTTGTTCTATTCAGGTCTTCAACTGATTATATGAGGCCCACCCACATGGGAGGGCAATCTGCTTTACTCAGTCTAATCTCATCCATAAACACTCTCACAGACACACCCAGGAATCATGTTTAATCTGGTGCCCCATCATCTAGTCAAGTTGACACATAAAATTAGCCACAATATCTTAGTTATCCATACCTCATGCCTCCTGGCTAGTGGAGTGTCCTGGTGCCCTCTTTGTCCTGTCGAGAGAGGCTGCCAGAACTTCAGGGACATTGTCAAGCAAAAGGAACCCCATCCATCAATGTAAATGCCAGTCACAGCACCTCATGTTCCAGGCTTACGTGGACCAAGGAGGACAGTGTTGAGAGGGTAGGCCACACAACTCTCTAGTGCAGAGCTGCAATTTGAACCCGGGTCCAGCAGGCCTCAAAGCCAAAGCTCCCGACCATTGGTCTACTGACTATCAAGGGGCCTGCAACTCCGTGCTTCCACTGCAGGAGGCACGGGTTCAATCCCTGGTTGGGGAACTAAGATTCCCCCATGCTGTGATGCAGCCAAAAAAAAAAAAATTGAACATCACAGCTAGACAATGGTTGTGTGTGTGTGTTTATGGAACTGTATCATACAAATACCGATTTGTTGGCTCATGCAGGCACACGTGTG
This sequence comes from Physeter macrocephalus, assembly GCF_002837175.3. Classification (NCBI taxonomy): domain Eukaryota; kingdom Metazoa; phylum Chordata; class Mammalia; order Artiodactyla; family Physeteridae; genus Physeter; species Physeter macrocephalus. Next base: position 10,530,627 of record NC_041233.1, on the reverse strand, counting down.
TGTATCATCCACAAGCCCACATGCACGCAGGTCTGCCTATTCTTCTAGAAATGGAGCAGGCACAGCCTTCCGACCATCAGCAGCTGACCTGCCTTGCATTTGGAAAATGTATTTGATGGGAAAGTCCAGGAAAAGAAAATGGCAGTGTGAGGCTGCAATGATTTCTTAAGGACATGTTGCTAAATGATTTAATCCCTTCCTGAGACACTGCCCATGAATTGATGACCTCTGCTTTTCCTTTCTCCAGTCTGATGAGCGAAGGCTTTTCTGACAGGCCGGTAAATTTCTCCCATTGCTTCTGTTAAGAAACATTTTTCAAAAGATGATGAGCGGGAAGTGCTTTATTGCAAAGCACTCTGCACCCTGCCCCCATTTTTCACAGAAGCGTAAAGCTACAGTAGAAGGAAGGACAAACCAGTGGCCGTGCTCCCAGAATGAGCCGAGTCCCGTTAAATTAAAACAAATGAGGGCGACTTCCAGATGGTGACTCATTCACAAAGGAGGCCAGAGAGAAGGGGAAGGCTGGCTGCCTTCCGGAACTGCGCCCAGGCTCTGCAGTGAGGCAGAAAAGGAGCACCTCCCAGCCTCCCACTCCACCCAGAGCACCCTGAACTCCACACTCCCATCTGAAGGGGCCAAGGGGATCCCACAGGGACCTGAAGGGAACCTCACTTGCCTGCCAGAACCTACCATCCAACAAACACATTAGTCTGACAACCACCTACTGCGCCTAGCTGTGGGCCGTGTACACAGCCAGCCTGTGCCTGCAGAGACACCTCTACCAGGAAGTCCTCCGGGTGCCGCGCCAAGGAAGTGCTGCACAGAGGCCTGGGGATCGACTGCAGCAGCCAGCAAGGGAAGGCTCGTGGGGAGAGGACAGTACATAATCAGCGGGACTGACTGTCTGCCAAGGAACCCCAAGGAGAGGGCGAGGTGGGCAGGAGGCTGAGGAGATGCTGGGTCTGCAGAACGAGAAGAGCTAGGAGGGGTCTTGCTCAGTGCCTGTGACTCAGCCCCTCCCTGTTTCTGACTCTGCCGCACAAAACCCTCCACTGGGGGTGCTCCCCACCCCACCCCACCCCTACGGTGTCCTCCAGGGCTCATCCAGCACAGACCAGCATGGAGGGCCGTGTGGCCCCTGAGGGTCATGGGACCTCCCTTCTCAGGTGGGGGTGGAGAGCCACACAGCGCAAGTAAGAATTCCTTTTCAGGGGCTTCCCTGGTGGTGCAGTGGTTAAGCATCCGCCTGCCAATGCAGGGGACACAGGTTCGAGCCCTGGTCCGAGAAGATCCCACATGACGCAGAGCAACTAAGCCCGTGTGCCACAACTACTGAGCCTGAGCTCTAGATCCTGCGAGCCACAACTACTGAGCCCGCATGTCACAACTACTGAAGCCTGCACGCCTAGAGCCCGCACTCCGCAACAAGAGAAGCCACCGCATTGAGAAGCCCGTGCACCGCAACGAAGAGTAGCCCCCGCTCGCCGCAACTAGAGAAAGCCCGTGCACAGAAACGAAGACCCAGCGCAGCCAAAAATAAATAAATAAATTAATTAATTTTTTAAAAAAAGAATTCCTTTGCAACCGCCCTCCTGGGGCTGAGTGGGGAGTTCACCCACCCTGGTCCTTCAGGAGGCACCGTGTGCCCCCAACCCCCGTCCAGGTGTCCACCTTGCCCCAGGTCCCAGGCCTCTGGGGCCTGAGTGGGAATAAAGCACGATGTGTCCAGGCCTCAGTTCCACAGGATGTGCCCCCCAAGACCCCTCCCAGCCAAGCTCAGTTGGCCCCCAGACTCGGGGTGGGGAACTGCATCGGGACAGGGACGGTCCCCTCTCACCAGCAAAATCAGGGCCTTGACTTGAGTAGAAAACAATCTGAATTTCGAAGAAAAAAACTAAAATTAGAAGGAAACCAGCCTAGAAACTGTCTCTATCAAATATGACTGAACTAAAAAAAAAAAAAAAAAAAAAAATGACTGACCTATAGCTAGTTTCATAAAATATTCACTCAAATTTTAATGAATTCAGCAAGTCCTTGATTGATAAAGCTGTGATGGGTCTGAACAGATAGTTTATGAGAATGAAACACAAATAGAAAAAAAAAAATCCCACAAGAACAAAAACTAGAGCAAACTGTCCAACCACATAGCAGTCAAAGAAATTCAGATTCAGTGCTACACCAGATTAGTGTCTTAATACCAGACCCAGCAGTGACAAGTTTGGGGTACAAGAGCAAGCATCTGGGGGTGTGTGGCCTGGGAACTGGCCCCGTCCTTCAGGCTGGTCCCACACATCACCTGCATTCAAATGCTCCTCCTCGGGCACACTAATTCCACACGTGGGCGATTGCCCCCAGAAATGACTGAAGAGAAGGGAAATGCTCTAGGCTCTAACAGGCTCACTGTAGCACTGTCTTCATCAGGGGAAAAAAATAGGGAAAATCTGGGTCTCAGCAAGACGTAAGAAGGTCGCTGTCAGACACAAGCTGGTGTAAAGCCTGAGGCTTCTCTTTCTGCCACAAGGTTAGTGAGCAAAGCACAACACAGACACGTGCAACGTCGCCACAGGTACGAGCCAAGACAGTCAAGAAACAGGAAAGTAGTGACCACTGTGATCCGGTTTTCCCTCCTGTGCACAGTGAGTTTCAGTCATGCTCATTCGGAACACTTCTGTGTATCTCTAGTGTCCATGTCACACGACACATCACGATGTCCCTGTAGGTGTGTGCTCCTTGACACCTGTTCCCGGGTTACCACCCCTGAAGCCTTTGGTCCCACTCATTCCCAGCCCACAAGCCATAACCCATCTTGGGCAGAGAGCCCTTCAAGGACAAAGTCACCTCCTGTCATTTCTTACTCTTCATGCCTGACCTCCTTCCAGAAAAGATGTCCCACAATCCACAATAATGGGGAAAAATGTATGAAAATTGAGCAACAGCCTCATTCGATAGAGAGAGACCAGGGGCCAGACCAGAGAACCAGGCCAAGGAAAGAAGGTCTGGAGCTGAGTATAAAACTTGGCGCTGAGCTTCCTAGAAGCCAAGGTAAAAAGGAAAACAGGATATATTATAATTCCCATTACCCAGGACAAGCAGCCACAGTCACTTGTTCGGAAAGATCAGTATTTTCCCAACCCACTGCAGGAGACCTGTTACTGTGTGTTTGCTCATACAAAGGCCTGAAGACATCTGAGGGTCCCAAGTGGTTTCCTGACTAATACAGGGATGTTCTTCGTGTGACCAGATCTCACTCCAACCTCCTCAGAATGCCATGTTAAGCTCTGGTTCTGGACACATTTCTGTGGGAACTCAGTAATGTAATCAATGTAGGTCACTTTCTGAATTAATCCCAAAGTGAGTACTGTCAGAAACCGGTGGCAGGCAGAAAGCCAAACCATGGGCTTTCCAGAGGAAAAAAAAAAAAAAAAAAAAAAAAAGAAATGGGTGGCAGTCTTGGCCACCGCCCCGGGTTCCCTGACACAGCCTTGCTTTTTGTTCTGTGACAGGCACGAACATAAAGGAGGAATAAATGGCAGAGCAGCAGGAATAAATGGCAGGGCAGTGCTCGGGCTCCTGGGCCAGGAGATGGGAGGACGCCCACCTCTCAGGGGTCCTGGTCCCCTCGGGGGCACAGAAAAGCTCTCTGCCATGTGGCCTGAAGGCACCCAGAGGACTCAGGCAGGCAGTAGGAAGGAGGGAGTGCCCGCCCTCCAAGCTCTCCCCGGGAGCCCAGCATGCAGTGGCTGGCAGGTCGTGGGGACCCAGCTCTCCCAAGGGAGCCAAGCCCACCGTCCACTGACACCCTTTCCTCTCACAGCGTTGCCTGTGGAGGGAGGGCCAGGGACCTGGACAAACCTGCCTCCAATCCCAGCCTCACTTCCATGTCGGCACTGTCATCTGGGCCAGGTTACCTGGACCCTCAGGGGAGGGTCACTGAGCCTCCAGGAGCCTCATTTCCTCCTGTGTCGCCAGGAGGGTGATGGAGCATAACCTGCAAGATTGTTTTAGGGAATCTTAAAGCTCCTGGCACGTAGTAGGGTCTCAACACGTGGTAACGGTACTTTTTTTTTTTTTTTGCGGTACGTGGGCCTCTCACTGCTGTGGCCTCTCCCGTTGCAGAGCGCAGGTTCTGGACACGCAGGCCCAGAGGCCATGGCTCATGGGCCCAGCCGCTCCGCGGCATGTGGGATCTTCCCGGACCGGGGCATGAACCTGTGTCCCCTGCATCGGCAGGCGGACTCTCAACCACTGCGCCACCAGGGAAGCCCCCTAACGGTACTTTTTTCTAATTTCCTGGGTTCCATCCTGACCCACAGAAAGAGCAACCATCCCACCTCTCACTTCAGGCCTGGAACCCTCAGAAATGTTAAGCAGGAAAGGGAAAGAAGTCACAAGTGGGACTGGATCAGGTTGGTGTGGAAGTCAATGATGATGTGGCCGTGTCATCATCACCATCCTGTCCATGACTGCCCCCAGGTCCGAGGCCCCGTCTGTTCTCTGTCCAACTGGCAGCTATACGTGGGCCTCTCACTGCTGTGGCCTCTCCCGTTGCGGAGCACAGGCTCTGGACGTGCAGGCCCAGAGGCCATGGCTCATGGGCCCAGCCGCTCCGCGGCATGTGGGATCTTCCCAGACCGGGGCATGAACCTGTGTCCCCTGCATCGGCAGGCGGACTCTCAACCACTGCGCCACCAGGGAAGCCCCCTAACGGTACTTTTTTCTAATTTCCTGGGTTCCATCCTGACCCACAGAAAGAGCAACCATCCCACCTCTCACTTCAGGCCTGGAACCCTCAGAAATGTTAAGCAGGAAAGGGAAAGAAGTCACAAGTGGGACTGGATCAGGTTGGTGTGGAAGTCAATGATGACGTGGCCGTGTCATCATCACCATCCTGTCCATGACTGCCCCCAGGTCCGAGGCCCCGTCTGTTCTCTGTCCAACCGGCAGCTACTCTGTGTGGTCAGAAAGCGGGGCCGTGGAGTGGGCTCGTGGGGACCTCTGCTGAGCCAGCGGGATCTGTCGGGGGACCCTCAGCCCATGTGCAGATCTGGGCCCAGAACCCAGGGCTAAGAAACCCCCAGGGGACAGCTAACATCGCACCTCCTTCCTGACAGCTCCACTCTCAGAAGCCAGAGCATGCTGCAGAGGGTGCAAGGAGTGAGGAGGCCAGGCCAGAGGGAATTCCACTCGGGCCACATGGAGAGGGCAAATGGAACAGGCAGCATGTGCCCCTGGAGCCGGGCCCCGGCCGCCCGATGCACCTGGAGAAGTGGTTCTTCCAGCCACCTCTTGGGAAACCTCCGCTCATCCTGCATCATGTTCACCTTCAACCTCTAGTTCCTGCCAGGCTGGGAAAACCCAGACCCTCAACTCAGCCCCAGACCCTGACCACCACCCACCCTGCACTGCCCCCAAGGCCCCCGCTTGCCCAGCTGCAGCGCATACTCATCCCTGAAGGCCCTGTCCCCATGTTTTCAGAGGGCGCAACACCAAGTTGCCTCTGAGGTCAGTCCTGGGTGCAGACTGGAGTGAGGAGGTGGAGCCACAGGGAAACCAAGAGCAAGGTGTGCCCCAGCCCTCCCTGTATCTGCTTCCTGGAATGTTTCACCCCATCAGTGGCCTCTCACCCCGACTCCCAGTGTCTGTTGACGCCACACTCTGGGCAATCGCAGGAAGAGAACCCATGGGAATTAACACATCTCTTTGGTTCTGATTACAGATTATACTGGAGAGAATTTCTGGACTCTCCCCAATTTTCCTCTCTTCTTAAAATCTTCAATTAAGAGCCTAACCTTGATGGAAAATGGCCATTGTCTGGAAGGTCTAAAGTACTGATTCCTTATTGCTGAGTGCTTTCTCTAAACAGATAAAGACTCTCCATGATTCCGAATAAAACCAGAGCCAAGGACCTCAAAGGGAGGGAGGAGAGAGGAAAGCAACAACAAGACACTCTGGCGAGGCTGTGCCCCAGAGCCGGCCCCTCCCTGTGGGCACTGGTGTGGATGGTGGAGGGTCTCTGAGGCCCACCCAGCCTGGAGAGAAGCCGTGAGCCAAGGAGCAGTGTGGTCATCCAGGGAGCCAGGCCCGGCTGCCAGCAAAGCAGCTGAAGTCTTGAGGAAACTTCCTGATTGCATTAGCGAGGTGGCACCACCAGGACATAATCAAATCTCCCTGGAGGACGTGGTTTCTAGAAGGGCTACTGCTCACACAGGGCCGATTTGGGGCAACCAGTGCCAGAGAGAGCAGGAGGGAAGGCCGGGGCTTGGGACCCAGGGCAGGAGGGTGGAGGGGCCGCCCCATCTGGGATCAGGGCCATCACAGGGCCAGTGAGTAGCACTGGTTGCCAAGCCCCAGGCACCCTCCCCAGCGATCACGTGTGCAGACACCTGCCAGGCGAAGGCCCAGTTACCTGGCCAGCTGACCCACAGACTAGGCCCTCCTAGTTTTACAGGTAAGGAGGGCTGCCTAGAAAACCTGCGTACAGCAGGTAGGCGTGGATCTGAGTCCACCCTCTCACACCAGGGCCCCCTGCTCAGGGGAACGAGCTCTGGACTCTCTTTCCAGCTCTTCCAGCTCCATCAACCTTGCTCCAGCCTGCCTGCGCCAGCAGAAACTAACACACCATTGTAAAGCAATTATACTCCAATAAAGATGTTAAAAAGAAAAAAAAAAGATGAAGATGTGGCCCATATATACAATGGAATATTACTCAGCCATAAAAAGAAACGAAATTGAGTTATTTGTAGTGAGGTGGATGGACCTAGAGTCTGTCATACAGACTGAAGTAAGTCAGAAAGAGAAAAACA
>NC_041233.1:10509446-10523738 GCF_002837175.3 Physeter macrocephalus | reverse complement strand
ACAGAGTGAAGTAAGCCAGAAAGAGAAAAACAAATATCATATATTAATGCATATATATGGAATTTAAAGAAAAAAAAAAAAAGGTCATGAAGAACCTAGGGGTAAGATGGGAATAAAGACACAGACCTACTAGAGCATGGACTTGAGGACATGGGGAGGGAGAAGGAAAAAAAAAAAAAAAAAAAGACTGCTGTGAAGAGCCTGGCACAGAGATTATACAATGCGGCTTTGTGGGTATAAGCCCCGGAGCTCCAGGGGTGAAGCCAACTGTGGTGCTGCCACCTTCTGGCTAAGAGACCTTGGGGGAATCTACTTAACCTCACTGGGGCTCAATATCCTCATCTGTGAAATGGGGATAAGTATAGGGTTGTTTTGAGGTTCACAATAACAGAATATATATAAAGCACTAAACATAGAGCCTGGCCCAGAGACAGCACTCAGTAGATGATAGCAGCTGTCTTTAGTTGATTGTTATTAGAAAGAGAAGACAGGACCATCTATCTCCCCTGGAGTTAGTGGCTGGGGTGGGATGGGGTGGGGGTGAGGGGATGATCTCAAAGTCTGCTTCTTCATTTTTGCAGTTCAGTACCCTGGGGACACAACTCCTATTAACCCAACCACAGAAGACTAAGGGATACACCCAAGGCCAACGTCCTATAACGCCGCCTCCTGGTTTCTTCTCTAAGAATGCTTTATGTTAGCTGCCCAGAGTAGCTAACTCTATAGTCCTATGTCCTGACCATGGTGAGAAAGTACATATGAGAGTTTCTCAACATCAATTTGTTGAACAAATGTACAAATGCAGGCATGAAGGAACACACCTAGAGACTAGGACACAGACCTGCTGATGCACACAGGGGCAGCCCACCGTGGGACTCCCAGAGGAGCCTGGGCTCGGCACACAGATTGCACTTGGTAGCTGCACCTGACACAGGCGGGCCCGGCATTCACTAAGCACCTAATGAACGTTTGGTGACAGAGAGTATCACTTCTTCTATGAGGAAGGGAAGAAAAGAGAACCAGAGATGGCTGAGATGGGGTTTTGAGGATGGTCCTGAAGGATGGGCAAGAATGGGAAGGGGAGGGTATAATTCAAGGTTCAGAGACAAGAGGGCATGGGGGTGCGTGTGTACATACGTGTGTGCGTACGTGCAGGGTGTGGGGGCTCACAGAACAAGATCTCTCCAGGACCCCATGCCAGGCCCTTTGGAGACCCTGATGGCAAGACGCGCACCTTCCCAGAGCTGGGAGAGACCAGTCAGCTCTGTACCTCAGGGAAGCCCAGGGACTGAGGGGCTGATGGAGCCCCCAGCCCCCCTGGCTGGACCCAGTGAGGCTCCTGATGGTGTCTCTGTTAAGGTGGGAAGGGACGTGGACACAGGGAGAAGGGCTGGGCTGGTGGCAAACCAGATGGAAACAGTGATGCCCCTGGTCTTGTTACTTAACCTCTGCAAGCTCCAGCGCCTCATCAGTAAAGGGAGTGACAACCGTGCCTCTGCTTCTAGTACAAGGGCCGAGAGAAAATTCCTGTAAAGCACCTGAAACTGGGCTTGGTGCATGGAAAGTTGTCCACCAGTGCTGGCAGTGATGGTGAGGATGGGGATAGCAATGCAGTGCAGAGCATGGTCCACGCTGGAAAGTCCACGCCAGCCGGCCTCAGGGAAGCCCCGTGGCGGAAGAGCAGAATGCTGGAAGAGCTTTACAGAAAAAGCAACAGGAAGAGCAGAACGCTGACGACAACCAGACTGCCCAGCCACAGGGAGGTCGCAGCAACAGCAACAGCCGGACTAAGCAGTATAATAAGAGAGAGATCCAAGTCTTAAAATTAAGTGGACTGGGACTTCCCTGGCGGTCCAGTGGTTGGGACTCTGCGCTCTCACTGCAGGGGGCCTGGGTTCAATCCCTGGTTGGGGAACTAGAATCCCACAAGCTGCGTGGCCAAAAAATAAAAACTAAAAATAATAAAATAAAGTGGATAAGTCAAGACTACTTAGCAGCGTACCTTTCCATGATTGCAACCATGGAAAAATATGCAGACCTAAAAAAAACCGTGGAAGGGTCTAAGCAAGTTCAAATAGGTCCTCAAGTCACAGTCTCCAGGGTCGGGACTTTTCTCTCCTTCCCAAACCTACGGCAGCGGGTGCCCAGGACACCCTCCGCGGCCCCTGACTTCAGATGCTGCATCTCACCTAACGTTTCTCTTACCTCACTCAGGGAGACTGTATGTGCGAGGCATCCAGACCTCAGAGGAACTTCTGGGGGGAGGAGTGGCAGGAGGGGCCCCCGACGCAGCTGTCAGCCTCAAAGTCCCGCAGTCAGCATCTGACCCACCTCCGCCCGTCTCCACTCGCTCATTCCTGCTTCCTGGGATAATCCCCCAATTAACCACCTTCTCACAAGTCTCTTCTTTTCAGTTTTCCTCTTTTTTTTACATTTAAAGTTTTAATCTATCTGGAATTTATGTTAACCATAGTGTAAGGAGTGACTTTATGTGTTTTCCTGCTTGCGGCACCGTCATTGCCTTATGCCCACTCGGCCGTACTTCATGGGCCTCCTTCTAGGGCTTCTGTTCCAACCGGCGAGCAAAGTCCCTACGGCAGCCTCCTTCCCAAGGGACAGCGTCAGCCCAGGTGCCGAGATGCCCTCCCGGCAGCCTGTGCATTTCTCGATGCCCGCCGATTTCCACTCCCTTCTCTGACCACTCTCTCCATCTTCTCAAGCATGCTCTCCACCTCCACTGAAGCACAGGACTGCCCTGGTCCAGCCCCCAGCGCCCCTCTTTCCTTACTGTAAGCAGGCTCTGAGCCTCTCTTCCCAGAACACCACCCGCAGGATGCATGGAGATCGCTGCTTCTCTCCTGGGCACCAAATGCCTGGTGTTAACTGCCTTCCTGGCATGTCCTCTAGACTCCTCAAACTCCAACTCCAGGGTCTTTAATGTACACGTGCAAACACACACACACAGACACGTCCATGAAAACACACACGTGTGCATGCACACACGCACACACTTGCACAAACCTGTGTGTATGTACACACACACAGGCTAAAAAAGTCTATTTTACGTAGAAGAATCTCAGGCTCAAAGACGTGTCCAAAGTCACACAACTACTGAGTGGCAGAACTCAGATCTCTATACTTTTAGCTCAACTCTGGGAGCTTTTTCAATAACAGATTTACAAAAATACAGGGTTCCAAATATTGGCAAAATAATGCACGTTATGCAGTCAGCCCAGTGCCTGGGAGCATAAGCACTAAATAAGCAATAACTATCGTGATTAATAATTATTATTATTCCCATTGTCAGCGGTAGGCAAGGATCCGAGTCGTGCGCTACCCCCTCCCTGGCAATCAGGCGGAGGCCCACCTGCCGTCGCTCTGCAATTGCTTGTCTGGGGCGCCCCCTCCCGGCCTCTGCGTGTAGCTCCCCGGGATGAGCGCGGGGAGCGGAGCCCAAGCAGAGCGAGCGGCGAGCTTACTCACCTAAGACTTCGGAAACGGCCCTCCTCCTCTACGCTCCAGGGTCTGGAGAGGAAGAAAGCCTCCCGCTCTGCTGGCAGCTGGGGCCGTCCTCCATCTGAACACACAAACATGCACATTTGCCCGCACGTACACGCGGCGCACTCGCACCCGCGCACACGCACGCACACGTGTGCACGTACAATCTCTCTCACCTGGGTGGACCCGCTAAGCTTACACGGACTTGACACCGCTCCCCGTCAGAAAGGCACACAGTATCAGAGCTACGATGACCTCGTTGGTTTATATCACCGACGGGGAAAGTGAGGCCCCCCAGAAGAGGACCAGTCCAGCCCCACAGCATTTGCTGACGGGCAGCAGGGCCGGGTGTTAAGGTCAGCAAAGAACGCGATATCTTGGTCAGTTCCCGGGAGGGGGCCGCACTGCCGAGCCCGGCAGGCAGGCAGGCAGGCTGCGGTAGCGGAGGACCCGGGACGACCCCGCGGCCTCGGTCAATCACAGCCGAGCACCTTGTCCAGGACGGTAACAGCCAGTGGGGGAAGCAGGTGTCTCAACAAACAGATGCAATAAAGTGTTAGGAGAAATCAGATGGACACCTGCGCCGAGCCCACGGGGAACCGAGACGCCAGTGGTCAGGGGCTGGTGCCTGCCACTCTAGAGCTGAGCATGAACGAGATGTTATTAGAGGTCAGTGAACAAGTAGGGCACGATGGGCAGGGGTGCTGAGGCTTGGGTGGGAGGAGAAGCATGGCTAAGCCCTCCTGGAAGAAGGCTGGGGATAAATAAGATGGTAAAAAGAGCTTCTTTCTCGCAATCCCAGCCCCATGGAGGCACCCCAGGGAAGGTGGCTGCAGTTGTCGCTAACACTGGGCTAGGCCGCTTTAATAACTCTGCCAGTGTTACCCCCCAGAGCCATGCTTTAAACACTAGGATTCCCATTTTACAGATGAGGAATGAGGAACAAGGAGGTTTAGTTACCTGTTTAATGCCCAGTGACTTAATGGCCAAGGCAGGATTTGATACAGGCAGACTGGCTCCAAAATCCATGCATTTTTTTAAAAAATTGTGATAAAATATGCATAAAACTAACATTTTAACGATTTTTAAGTATCCAGTTCAGTGGTATTAAGTACATTCACAATGTTGTGCAAACGTCCCCACCATCCATCTCCAGAAAATTTTCACCTTCCCAACCTGAAACTCCAAACCCATGAAACAATTCCCCATTCTCCCTCCCCCCAGCCCCTGGCAACCACTGTGCTATTTTCTATCCCTTCGAATTTGTCTTTTCTGGGTACCAATATAAGTGGCATCACACAGTATTTGCCCTTTTGTGTCTGGCTTATTTTACTAAGCATAATATCTTCAAGGTTCATCCACCTCGTAGCATATGTCGGAATTTCCTTCCCTTTTTAAGGCTGAATAATAGTCCATCGTGTGGATACACCACATTTTGTTTATCCATTCATCCACTGACGGACAATTAGGTTGCTTCTAAGTTTTGGCTATTGGGAAAAATGCTGCTGGGAACATGGGTGTGCAAATATCTGTTTGAGTCCCTGCTTTCAGAAACTCCACACTCTTAGCACCCTGCTAGAGCACCATGCTAGAGCTGTTTCTCATAAACCTCAGGGAAGATGTGAGTCAGTTTGGGAGAGCAGAGGATAAGGAGGTGACGGAGTGCGGTTAGGACGGAGTGCTAGGCAGACAGAGCTGCAGGCTGAGGGGGGCGCCCTGAGAATCACCACAGGAGGAGGACCGCCCGCTGGGGAAGACGTGTGGGGCTTCCCAGACACCCTGGTGTCAGAGCAGCCCTGGCACTGGGAGGCCCTGGCACTCTCCCAGGAGCCTGCATTCCTCTCCATCCCTGTGGGGACCACCTCCACACAGTGGGCCGGCCAGGAGCCCAGGCCAGATGGGAGCCAGCTGACCAAGAATATCTGTCACAAGGCAGGGAAGTGGGCAGTGTCTCTGCTACAACAGCAGGGATAGCACACACACACCCGACCCAGAAGAAATGCACCCCACCCTGCAACTCCTGCCTACTGTGCTCACTACGCTCTGAGACAGGGGAGCACTTACCTGGCAAGACGCAAGGAGAGCAAGTGAAAAGGTGCCAGTCCTGGACAACAGGTATCTGGCCTCTCTCCACTCTACCCCTTCAGCCTAAGCAGAGAAACATCCTGGATATGTTAAAAGATTCACTAGTGCCAGAGATTTCAGCAAACAAAACAAGTGAGGCTATTACAAAACAGGAAAATAGACGAGAATATCTCTAACTCGCTTTTTACAGAAAGATTTGAACCCAACAGAGAACATATGTTCTCGTCAGGCTCCCGTAGAGCATTTGGAAAATTGATGCTGTGCTGGGTGAGCAAGGAGCCCTCAGCATCTTTCACAGATCACATTCTGTCCCCAGGTTGCAATACAATTAGGGACAATAAGAATGTTAAAAATGCATTTTGGAAACAAAATTAATTTCCACAATGGGAATTATAAAATGTTTGGATCTCAACAGCAGTAAGGTATTCATATAAAAATATGGAATTCAACAAAACTGCCATTTAGAGGGAAATCTATATTCTCAAATGAATTTGAGGATATAGAATAAAAGGGGAAAAAAGAGAAAGGCAACTTATGTTAAAGAGAAAATAAAAACTGAGATGAAAAACTCTTTAGAAACAGACTACAGATGGTCCCTGACTTAAAATGTTTTGACTTAACGATTTTTCAGCTTCACAATAGTGTGAAAGCAATGTGCATTCAGTAGAACTGTACTTCAGATTTTGAATTTTGGTCTTTTCCTGGGCTAGTGAAATGCAATACGGTACCCTCTCGTGATGCTGGGCCACAGCTCCCAGTCAGCCACATGATCAAAAGGATAAACAACTGATAACTTTCAACCGTTCTGTACCCAGACAACTGCTCTGTTTTTTACTTTCAGTACAGTACTCAATAAATTACATGAGCTATTCAACACTTTATTATAAAATAGCCTTTGTGTTAACGTGATTTTGCCCAACTATAGGCTAATGTGGGTGTTCTAAGCATGTTTAAGGTAGGCCAGGCTAAGCTATGACGTTTGGTAGATTAGGTATACTAAATACATTTTCAGCTTATGATATTTTTTACTTACAATGGGTTTATCAGGATGTAACCCCATTGTAAGTTGAGGAAGAGATGTACAATAAGAGCATGACCTATCAAAACCTATGGCATATGTCCAATGAAAGGGACATTTTATAGCCTTGAGTATACGTACGTATACTTAAATATAAGAAAGACATAACTAAGCTTTTTTAAAAAGGATGAAATAAGAAATAAGCTAATTTAATTTGAAAACAACAGTAATAAAAGTAGATTTGATAAATAAAACCAAAAACCAGTTCTTTGAAAAGAACATTAAAATAAGCAAACCTCTGGAAAGTCAAGGTAAAGAAAAAAGGGAAAAGGTACGAAACTGAAAATGTGAGGTTAAAAAAAGGGACATGACTGCAGCTATGAAGGAGATGATTTAAACCACAAGAAGATGGTAGGCACAGCTTCACTCTGGTTGGTTTTGTTGTATGTGGATGAAATGGAAGATTTTCCTGAAATATATAAATCACCAAAATAGGCTTAACAAGAGGCAGAAAACCTGAAAAGAACAATAAACATAGAACTAAAAAGGTAAAAAGGGATTAGAGGGGCTCCATCAGCCTCCAGGGACAGGGGATGCTGTTATGAATGTTACCAAAACACAGGGAAAAATGCGAAGCTCCCAGTTCTCTACAGGATTAACAAACTGAACAAGGATCACTCACACAGACACACACACACACACTGCAATGATATAGAAAGATCCTCTGAGACACATACAGTAGTTAAAAATAGAAAGCTTCCAAAAGGAATAAAATTGGGTCATTTGTAGACACGTGGATGGACATAGAGACTGTCATACAGAGTGAAGTTAAGTCAGAAAGAGAAAACAAATATTGTATATTAATGCATATATGTGGAATCTAGAAAAACGGTACAGATGAACCAGTTTGCAAGGCAGAAACACAGACACAGATGTAGAGAACAAACGTATGGACACCAAGGGGGGATGGGGGGATGGGATGAACTGGGAGATTGGGATTGACATACATACACTAATATGTATAAAACAGATAACTAATGAGAATCTGCTGTATAGCACAGGGAACTCCACTTCGCTGTACAGTAGAAACTAACACAACATTGTAAAACAACTCTACCCCAATTTTTAAAAAAGTAGAAAGCTTCCAAACAAGACAATCCTATTTGTGCTGTTTTTTAAAGACAACACATGGAGGAAAATAAATATACATGAATATAAATGTCCAAAAAAGATCTGGAATATACACATCAGACAGATCACTGTGGCTAGCTGTGAAACAGAGAGTTTGGAAGGAAGTTAAAGAGAAAAACATTCTTTTTACACTATTCCTGTATTATTGGAATGTTTACAAACTAAATATGTTCATATATTACTTCAAAATAAACTAAATGAAAAACAAATCAATAAAAGTAAATAAAACCAATAATTAATAGCTTGATAATATTAATTTGAAGAGAAAAGTAATACTTTAATAACTACGAGTTAAATATTTTAAGCTAAAAATAAAAATTAAAAATTTAGAAAACAAATGGAAAGTTTTTTTTACAATAGGAGGATATTTAAAATAGAGGGTCGGGCTTCCCTGGTGGCGCAGTGGTTGCGCGTCCGCCTGCCGATGCAGGGGAACCGGGTTCGCGCCCCGGTCTGAGAGGATCCCACATGCCGCGGAGCGGCTGGGCCCGTGAGCCATGGCCGCTGGGCCTGCGCGTTCGGAGCCTGTGCTCCGCAACGGGAGAGGTCGCAGCAGAGGGAGGCCCGCATACCACAAAAAAAATAAAAAAAATAGAGTGTCATTTTTGTAATTTAATAGGTAGGAATGACTCACCCTGACAAGACACAAAACCTCAAAGCCATAAAGAAAAATACCAGATTTGATTGTTATGGACATTTAAAACCTCTATACAAAGAAAGGCATCATGGACTTGTCAAAAAACAAGTGTCAGGGCTTCCCTGGTGGCGCAGTGGTTAAGAATCTGCCTGCCAATGCAGGGGACACGGGTTCAAGCCCTGGCCCGGGAAGATCCCACATGCCGTGGAGCAACTAAGCCCGTGTGCCACAACTACTGAGCCTGCTCTCTAGAGCCCGCAAGCCACAACTACTGAGCCCATGAGCCACAGCTACTGAGCCCGTGCGCCTAGAGCCCATGCTCTGCAACAGGAGAAGCTACCACAATGAGAAGCCCACACATCACAACGAAGACCCAACACAGCCAAAAATAAGTAAATAATATATATATGTGTATAAAAATCTTGAAAAAAAAAAACCCCAAAAGACAAGTGTCATATTAGGGAAAAAAATATTTATAAGGTTTGTAAACAGCAACAGGGTTTACATCCAGAATATATAAGGAGCTTTTACAAAGTCACTAATGGTCAAGAACCCAACAGAAAAATGAGCAAAGGAGATGCACAAATTACAGAAGATATGAGAATGGCCGATAAACACTTGAAGAGATGCTAAAGCCCTCTAGTTGTCTGATAAAAATGCAAATTTAAACAATAATGAAATATTTCTTGTACCCAGCAGACTGGCAAAAATTAAAAGCATTGAGCACATGCATCACTGGCAGGAATCGGAAATGGGAAAATTCTCAGTTACTTTACAAATATTTCCTCTTATCTGTTGATCTTTTCCTCCCCCTCTGGCACTCATATGAGATGAATATGAACTCTTTCCCTTCTCACCTCCACCCCTCCTTAACTCTCCATCTCATTGGCCTCCTCCTCATCTTTTCCAGAAGAGCCCTCAACCTGATCCCCGTTCATTCATTTGTTCTTCTGCCCTTTAACCTTCCCATTGAGTTAACCATTTCAGCACTTCCATTGTTCACACCCCTTCAACCCCAGCTGGTTCTTCTTCATAACTGCATCATCTAGCCTCGTATTTCCAATACCCTCCTGAGGATATTTATCGTGCACATGTAAATGCTTTTCCTGTCTTGTTTATCTGTTCCCTCTGGTGTTCAGTTTGTGGTCTTTGTCTCTTGGAGTTTACTCTTCTCACGTGTCTCGTTTTTCCCTACAGCTGCTCACTTTCCCTGAGGAAGGTGAGCCACCTTAGCTGGTCACTTGGGAGGAGGAACCGGCAGCCTTAGCCCCAGGCAGCACCTTCCAGGGATGGTTAGGGGAGGCGGGCAGGATGCTCCTCAGGGCACAGAGTAGCGTGAGATTACCTGGCTCAGCCTCCCCTTTTTTGTTCATTCCCAAAGGGCTAGTCTGGGCCTCAGGGAACTTCCCTGTCTTCCAGCCTGGGTGCTATCTTTGTCCAGGGGCTGTCAACCTGCATTGTAATGTAATTGACTATCCGCTCAGATGGGGAGGTGCCATGGGGCAGCCCGCTAACCTGCCGAGGTGGTGTGGCACTCACTCCAGGTAGGTTCCGGGCTACTCTGGCATTGCCTGGATGCCTGTGTCTGGCATAGGATATCCTCATCACAAGAGCAGTGTGGGCAGGCAGGGACCCCAGGGTGCAGGTAGGAAAGAAGCTGTCCCAGCCTGGCCCTGGGTAGCTGAGCAGCAGCTTCCAAACTGGAATGTGCCTCCCCTCCTCTCCCTCACCCCACTGGGCTCTGCCTTCACGGGATTTCTCATGCGTTTTCATCTTCATTCTGGGCTCTATCAATTAATTATCCCTTTTGTGGCATCTCCAAGGTTTGGATTCATAGACTAGAGCCAGCAGCCCATATTAATTAATCATCTTATTAGGAACAAGAGCAAAATTTAAAAACAGAATCACAGCATCAGATGTTTTTTCATGGAAGAAGAAAATGGATGCATGCAGACATTGCCAGTGGGAGTATGAATTGTTACACCTTCCCCAAGGGACAGACATCGTGACAATACGTTCCAAACACTTGAAAGATTGACTGGGCATTCCATGACAAGATGGTGTACGCTCACATGTCCCTGCTCCTTCCCTCTAAATATGACTAAATGCGCTGGAAATAATCTAAGAGACGATCGTAAAAGGAATCTGTAAGGTGGAAAGAGAAACTAACACAACCTTGTAAAGCAACTATACTCCAATAAAAATTAATAGATTAAAAAAATTTAATAAATAAATACAAATAAATAAAAAATATATAAGGTGGAAAGAGGAAAGCAGAGTGGCTGGGAAGCAGAGGACTTGAGGGATGACACTGCACTGAACTCCTGGGCTTTCTTTTTATCTCCCATTGTCTTAGTCCATTTGGGCTCCTAGACCAAAAACACCATTCAACTGGGTGGCTTAAACAACCAAAGTTTCTCTCTTACAGTTCTGGAGGCTGAGAAGTCCAAGATCAAGGCACTGGCAGAAGGGGAGGGGAAAGGAGAGACTAGGCAAAGAATTCTTAGACTTGACACCAAAAGTATAATCCATACAAGAAAATGTTGATAAATTGCACCACACTCCATCAAAATTAAAATTGTTTTTGCTCTTCAAAAGATCCTAAGATGATGAAAAGAGAAATTACAGATGGGATAAAAAACTTGCAAATCACATACCTAACAAAGAACTTACGTCTAGAATTTATAAAGAACTCTCAGAAGTCAACATTAAATAAACAAAATTGAAAATGTACAAAAGATTTGAACAGATATTTGACCAAAGAGGCTATACAGATGGCAAATAAGCACATGAAAGGATGGCCAACATAATTAGTCATTAAGGAAGTTCAAACTAGAACCACAATGAATTATGACTACACACCTATTAGAATGGCTTTAAAAAAGCAATAACACTGAATGTTTGCAAGGATGCAGAGAGCTGGAGCATTCATACGTTGCTGGTGAGAATGTAAAATGGTACAGCCACTCTGGAAAATTGTTTGGAAGTTCCTTTATTTTCTTTTAATTTTTGGCCACACTGCACCACATGAGGGATCTTAGTTCCCCGACCAGGGATCAAACCTGTGCCCCTAGCAATGGAAGCACAGAGTCTTAACCACGGGACCGCCAGGGAAGTCCCTGGAAGTACCTTTTAAAATTAAAAATGGACTTTCCATTTGACCCAGAAAATGCAATCTTGGGCGTTTTTACAGGAGAAATGGAAACTTATTTTTACACAGAATCTTATACATGTATATTCATTCTTAGCAGCTTTGTTTGTAACAGCCAAAAACTGGAAACGACTCAAATGTCCTTCAATGGTGAATGCTGAACAAACTGCAGAACATAATAGACATTATGGAATACAATCCAGCATTAAACAGGAAGAGACTATTAATACTAGCAACAACTTGGATGAACTCAAGGAAATTATGCTTAGTTAAATAAGCCAATTTTAAAAGGACACAAACTATATGATTCCATAAAGCTGTGAAGTAACATAGAGATACAATACAGACTAATAGTTGTTAGAAGTTAGGGATGCGGTGAGGATGTGTGACTCTAAAGTGGTAGCATGAGGAAGCCTTGTAGTGATGGCACAGTTTTGTATCATGATTGTGATCATCAAAGCTACACACATACAAAGCTACACACATGATAATATCACACAGAGTAACACACACACACAAATTAGCACATGAATAACTCATGAGATCTGAATAAGCTCTGTGGATTGTACCAAGGTCAATTTCCTGATTTTGATATTGTATTACAGTTATGCCAGATGATAGCATTGGAGGAATGGCACAAAGAACCTGCCTGTAATTTTTTGGCACCTTCCTGTGAATCTTTAATTATTTCAAAATAAAAAGCATTTTTAAAAAATGGCCTCAGAATCTTGTAGGAATTTAAGGAGAAAAAACAGAGGATTTCAGATCAGGGAAAAACGGAGTAAGTAAGCACATTTTGCTCTGTTTCCCACTGAAACACAAGGGTAAAAGCTGAATAGAATGCACAGAGAAGCTATTTGAGGACTTTTAAAATCAAATAACAGCAGCAGAATTGGGACAGGAGACCATAATTCAAAGTAACACTGAGCTGGTGGTGAGTTTTACTTGCCATTTTCCCTTCCATAGTATCTCAGTTATCCTCACTCAAGGCAGCCTGAACTTGGAGGTGGACATAGGTGCAAACAGAGCGCTCAGAAAAGCCCTCCGGTTCTGGCTGAGGAGCAGAAAAGTGTCTCCTAACACCCAGAGAGAGTGCAAGAAATCCCCCCTCTTCTCTACTCCATTTCTCCTGCCCCAGCCCCCTGCAGCCCACAGGCACACCCTTTTTTTTGATCCAAGTAGGGTGGGTTTTTTTTCTTTTAACCATTGTTTTCTTACTCTCTGTCCTTTGACTGCTTGACCCTGGATGCGGGCACAGTCATGGTAAGGAAGCTGCAGTGTCTTGGATGGAGGGCTAAAGAGGAGAGCGCAGGTGACGGGAAAGTACCAGGAAATCATGGTACAGGAGGAGTTCAGGACAGTGACCCCAAAAATTTGTTAATGAGCTCCTGGGCTCCCTCCTGAGCTGTGCTTGCATAGATCTGACTCTTAAGAGCATATCATTGACTCTGAGAATGGGCCTAAGAGATAGATCAATGTCCCAGTCCTACACAGGCTACGGGTAATCCACACGTGGGACTGACCCAAATAACACTGCAAGGACTTTGTAAATGGAACTGACACTGTGACCACAGCCCACAGAAGTCTGGTTGGGATGTGCAGCTACACAGTGCTTACAGGGACATGTATGGCATTGAATGCTTATATTAGAAAAGAAGAAAGGTCTCAAATCATTAATCTAAGCTTCAACCTTAAGACATTAGGAAAAAAGAACAGAAGAAAATCAAGGCAAGTGCAAGAAAAGAAATAAAGAGCAGACACCAATGAAATTGAAAACAGCAAAAGAATAGAGAAAATCAATGAAACCCAAAGCTCGTTCTTTGAAAAAAGATCAATAAAATTAATAAACTTCTAGGAAGACTGAACAAAAGAACAAAAGGAGAGAAGACACAAATTACCAATATCAGGAACGAAAGAGGTGATATCACTACAGACCCAAAAGATAGTAAAAGGGTAGTAAGGGAATCCTTCCTACAAATAACTTTATACTTATAAATTTGACAACTTAGGTGAAATAAATCAATTCCATTTCATAACCTACCATAATTCACTCAAGATAAAATAATCTGAATAGCCCTGTAACTATTAAAAATATTAAATTCATTGTTAAAAAAATTTTTTTTAAATGTCCAAGCCTAGATGGTTTCATTGACAAATTCTGTTTTGGTTTGGTTTTTTTTGGCTGTACCATGCAGCTTGTGGGATCTTATTTCCCTGACTAGGGATCAAACCCGTGCCCCCCTGCAGTGGAAGTACAGAGTCCTAACCACTGCACTGCCAGGAAATTCCCTCATTGACAAATTCTATCAAACATTTAAAGAAGAAATAACAACAATTCTACCCAATCAATTCCAGAATATAAAAGGAGAGGGAACATTTCACAAATCATCTTATAAGGCCAGCATTACCCTGATACCATCATCAGATAAAAGACAAAAGAACTCTACAGAACCATATCCCTTATAAATATAGATGCAAAAATCCTCAACAAAACATTAGTGCATTAAATCTAGCAAAATATTAAAATAATAATACACCATCCAGGGATACAATATTGAGATAAACGTCACTCAATTGTAAGTATTATTATTATTATTATTATTATTATTATTTTTGCTGTACGCGGGCTTCTCACTGCTGTGGCCTCTCCCTTTGCGGAGCACAGGCTCCGGACGCGCAGGCTCAGCGGCCATGGCTCACGGGCCCAGCCGC
>NC_041233.1:10508993-10509329 GCF_002837175.3 Physeter macrocephalus | reverse complement strand
TCCGCGGCACGCGGGATCCTCCCGGACCGGGGCACGAACCCGTGTCCCCCGCATCGGCAGGCAGACTCCCAAACACTGCACCACCAGGGAAGCCCGTAAATATTATTTTTTAATATTTTGTTTGCTACACTTGATGCAATATCTATGTAGGTTCAAATATGGTTCAATGTTTGAAAAATAAATCAATGTAATCATCATTAACAGTCGAAAGATGAAAAACCACATGATTATATAAACTGATGAAGAAAAAGCATTTGGCAAAATTCAACATTCAGGGCTGCCCTGGTGGCGCAGTTGTTGAGAGTCCGCCTGCTGATGCAGCGGACACGGGTTCGT
>NC_041233.1:10492093-10508878 GCF_002837175.3 Physeter macrocephalus | reverse complement strand
AGGCCCGCGTACCACAAAAAAAAAAAAAAAAAAAAAAAAAAAAATCAACATTCATTCATGATAAAGATTCCCAGCTAACCAGGCATAGAAAGGAATTTCCTCAAACTGAGAAAGAGGATCTAAAAAAAAATTGGGACCAAAGCAAGGATGCCCACATTGAACAGTCCAATTTCCCATTATACTGGAAGTCCTATCCAGTGTAACACATAAGAAAAAAAGGCATACAGTTGGAAAGGAAGGAATAAAAACTGTCTCTACTTTCAGACAACATGACAGTCTAAAATCCCAAGGAATGTGTTCCCCTCCCCCACAAGAAAGATCTAGAACTAATAAATGGGCCTAGTAACGTCACAGAATGTAAGCTCAACATACAAAAATCAATCGTTTTTCTAAAAACTAGCAGTAAACAGTTTGAAGCCAAAAATGTCCTAAATAAATGGAGAGATATGCCATGGACTGGAGGACCCAACAGAGTAAAAATGTCAATACTCTCCAAGTTGATCTACAGATTTAATGCAATCAAAATCACAGCAGGAGTTTTTGGTAAATGTAGGCAAGCTTATTAAAAAGTATAACAAAAGGGAAAGGGCCTAGAACAGCTGAAACAATTTTGAAGAAGAGAAATAAATTTATTTAGAGGAATCACACTTCCCAATTTTAAGACTTACTGTAAAGCTACAATAATCAAGATCTTGCAGCAAAGGTATAGATGCATCAATCAACAAACGGAACAGAACAGAGAGCCCAGGATATACCCTCACAAATATGCCCAACTGATTTTTGACAAGGATGCAAAGATACCTCAATGGAGAAAGGATAGCCTTTCAACAAATGGTATTAGAACAATTTGTTGTCTGTAAGTTAAAAAAAAATACCCCAACCTAAATCTCACACCTTATACAAAAATTAACTCAAAATGAAAATCGTAAAGCTATAAAGCTTTTAGAAGAAAACATAGGAGAAAATCTTCATGATCTGAGGTTAGGAAAAGAGTTCTGAGCCATGACACCAAATGCACGATTCATAAAAGAAAAAAAGTAATAAATTGGGCTTGTCAAATATTTTAAATTTTGCAAAAGACACCATTAGGAGAACGAAAAGACAGCAAGAGACTAGGAGAAAGTATTTGCAAATCACATATGTGACAAAGGACTGCTTCCAAAATATATAAAAAACTCTCAAAATCAACAATAAGAAAATGATCCAAATAAAAAGTAGGCACAAGACTTGAACATAAACTTCACTAAAGAGGACATAGTATATGAAAGGCAAGTAAGCATATGAAAAGATGTTCAATATTATTGGTCATTAGGGAAATGCAAATTGAAACCACAGTGAGATGGAATGCAAAATGGTACAGCCCCTCCAGAAGACAGTTTGACAGTTCTTTTAAACCATATGACCCAGAAGTGCTACTCCTGGGTATTTTTACCCTGGAGTAATGAAAACTTATGTTCACACAAAAACCTCTACACAGATATTTACAGCACCTACATTCATAACTGCCCAAAACTAGAAACAACCACAATGCTCTTCCACTGGAGAATGGATAACCAACTGTGGCCTGTCTGTACAGCTGGTAACTATTTAGTAATCAAAAGGAACGCACCATTGATACACAGGACAATTGGGATGAATCTCAAAGATATGATGCCAATTTCAAAAGATTACATACCGTATTGTTCCACTTACATGATATTCTTGAAATGACCAAGTTGTAGTGATGAAAAACACATCAGTTTTTTTGGTAGTGGGGAGTGGGGAAGTGGGGAAGGCTTGGGCTGCATAGCATGAGGAAGTGCTTTGGAGAGATGGGACTGTTTGGTATCTTGATAGTGGTGTTGATTACATGAATTTATAGGTACGTTTTAAAACCTATATAAGTATTCAAATTCACAGACCTATACAACTCTTTAAAATGGGACCAGAAGGAGAAACAAAAAATTTTAAAATCTGTTCTGTACCAGTCACTTTGCATTTTGTCTCATTAAATCCTCACAGACTGCAAGATTAGTTTATCATCCCCACATTACAGATAAGAAACTTGAAACTCCAAGATACTCAGGAACTTACCCAGAGTCACACCATGAAGAGTGGCAGAGCCTGGAGCCCTACCCAGACCCTCCCTGCACCTAGCACTGGGATGGTCAAGTCTACGTGTAGTAGTCTAAGACACTGGGAAAGACAGGCTGCCCTCTTTGTTCATGTCAGTTATGTGTCTGGCTTCTGTGCACAGCCTTGCTAAGCTGGACCTGCTCAGCTTCTAGACAAATGGACATCTCAGCAGGATCATTTGGGCTTCTTGGGCGCTGGCCTGCATATGCGGGTTGGACTTGGTGATGTTCTTTGAGGTATGTGAAGATACTGAACTAATGGAAAGAATGCTGGACTAAGACCTGTTTCATCTTGATCCCTTCCTATTCCTAGATGATTCTACCCACTCCTGCTAGGTGTTGATGTCTCTCAGGCATGCATTTTAGACCCAGAGGGTATATCAACATGAACTTCAGAGAGAATGCCTAACTACCTCCACAGATGTCATCCCTAGTCTAAAAGCATTAAAACAGTATTTAGTATTAACTAGCTATTATACTAACTTGAAAAACATGTGAAATAAGATATAAAATGTCCATTAGGGTCAATAATCAAAGAATATAACATATGACAGACAAAAAAATAAAAATAACTATATATCCTTCTCTAAAATTTTACCTTAATGCTGAGGATTCAAGTTAATATTTTTTCCCTTCTGGAAGACTCATCATGAAGGGGGTAGAGTAAGCAATTATCAAGCATTCATCCCTAATGAAAACTACTAAGCCAAAATTAACAAGAAAATATTTTAATGATGCTTTTGTAGCACAAAATTGAACTGAGACAGGTAAGAGGAATGTGAGGGAATCTAGAAACCCATAAATTATATCGCTTTATTTTGACATAACCCAGATGTTGAGAATGAACAGGTGTCCTATCAGCACTCTCCATTTCTCCTCTCAAAGGCACAGTCTAGGCAATATATCCAACAAAGAGGTTGTGCTTAGGCTCCAGTCCCCTGACTTGTTATTTAAAACTACTACAATATATGAAACCATTCGTCACTGCAGATTCAAATGACTGTCTGTCTGTCTGTCTGGAGATCACTTCAATTGCTCCCCAGGCCCCTTCAGGCTTGACTTCTGATTTCTTCTTTCTTTCTGACCCTGAATTCGGTAGAGCTTCTTCCTGAGGTCCTTCTGTCGCTTCAGTTTCTCTTCTTCCTCCTTCTGCTTCACTTTGAAGTGTTCTTTGTTGTGTAGATGCCGTTGCTCCTTGGCTTTCTTCATCTTCTCACTGTGCACTGTACTCAGAGCATCCAGCAGTGCAAGGATCTGACAAGGGCAAAACCCAGTGAGCATCAAAATATTCTTACAGCTACAGCATGCTTTCCTTCTAAGTTTCAGCGGGCCTAAACACCACAGCTGATGGCATCAAAATTACAATCAATTCATGATCCAAATGAATATTAACCTAGTGAAAATTTATCCTGAACTAGGAAATTATAATTTGCATGGAAATATAAGTAGGAGCATATTTACTTAGCAAAATACTTAAATAATGGCCTTGACCACAAAACCAACTTTGTTAAATCACTCTGTGGATACTCTGTACAACTAAGAGTGATTTGCCAGCTGTGTGCCTATTATTGCCCATTAAAATGCATAATGCAGGGCTTCCCTGGTGGCACAGTGGTTGAGAGTCCACCTGCCGATGCAGGGGACAGGGGTTCGTGCCCCGGTCTGGGAAGATCCCACATGCCGCGGAGTGGCTGGGCCCATGGGCCATGGCTGCTAAGCCTGCGCGTCCGGAGCCTGCGCGTCCGGAGCCTGTGCTCCGCAAAGGAAGAGGCCACAACAGTGAGAGGCCCACGTAGCGCAAAAAAAAAAAAAAAAAAAAAAATGCATAAGGCAGAGCATGACTAAACAAAAGAAGCGAAATGGACTCCGGCCTTTCTTCTAACTTCCAGATCTAGTGCCTTGAATAAGTCTGGCCCTTATCCTTTCCTAATGAAAAGTGAGAATGCAGTAAAAATGCCAAGTGTGTTACTGAAAGCATTATTTTCACATCTAAATGCAACATGCTGGAAGCCATCCATCAACAGTACCTTCCTTTCATGAGGCTCCCGTATGACAGCTGGTCTCAGTCTGTCCTTCGGAATCTTGCCTGCCTTTGCTTGGGTCTTGGGCTTGCTCTTAAATGGCAGGGCCTTCTGCAAGGCTTTTGGAATGTGCAGTGAATTAAAATGTTTCTTTTGCCTCACAACTGGCTGAAAAAGAAAAATAAACAAAGACTGTGACATATTTATATTATGATCCATGTGCATTTAAAACTTGCATAAAATCTTCTCAATGGGTTGATTTTTCCACAAGATCAGTAACACCACAGTTTGCTGACCATCAGAAATGAGGACTCAATCATCCATCAAATAGATATTGCCTCAATGGGCATGCACAGCTGCAGGCAAAACAAAGGAATATATAGAATATACATATTTACAACTCTTCCAAGAAATCAACTGTGCCCATATCTACAGTATGGACGATAGTATCTCAACAGAGCAGATGAAAAGATCCAAAGTTTCTGTTAATGGAAAACTCTGGCCTTATCTTTGGGGCACTGAGACGGTTTTTTCTAGCCTAACAAGAATAACTAGCTTTTCATCTTGACTATAAACCTCTCTGGATTTAAGGACATAGTTCTTCCTCCAATGAGCAACTGAAATGCCCCCATCCCTGATTCTCATTAAGAAGTTTAACTTTATTCTGTTTCTAATAGAAGGCTGGTTGAGAAATGTGACATTTAAATGACAAATGAAGGCAAAACTCCTACATTCAGTTTTCAAGCTAACTAAATTCTATGCTTAAATTGAGATGACCAAAATTCTTAACTGCCTCAGAAGTAGTTAATAAGTTGAAAGTTTTACCCTAGACCTTTACCAAGGTCGACAACTATATAGAGAATATGTCTGCTGTACCTTTATAAATTTACTGTTAAAGACATCACCCACAATAATATGCAATATCCTCTGTTTAAGAAACCAAAATATTTTAGAATGAAAGAAATCAGAGAAATCTCCTTCTCAAAAACAAGTAAGCACCACAGACTGGACAACAGGTATTATGTCCTGAAGTATATTTTAAGAGAAATTCATGGCAATGTGATTCAAATTTTATTAACTATTTTACAGAAAAACTAATGTCTGGAAAATTTCTGTTTCTAGAAGAATGGCAGACCGTTACCCTGAATTACCCTCTTATTACAAAACAATTAAATATCCTGCATTAACACAAACAAATCTTTTCAAATGCATTGTTAACCTGTGAACAAAATAATGGACGTTCTCAGAGACCAAAACTTGAATGAAAATGGGAATCCAGACAGGCACTGAGAACTTAACATTTTAAAATACTGATGAGGCCAGCTACTGGAAAGTATGTGGAATAACTAGAACTCTGATAAGCTGTTCAAGTCTAACCTGGTATTTCAGTATACTACAGGGATCACACACTGATTTTGAACACATGTAACCTGGCAATCCCACCCATGGGGATCTATGCAACGGAACTGTGTGCACATGCACACCAAACAAGTAGCATGTAAGTGTTCAGGGCAGCATTTATAATAGCCAAAAATTGGAAACACTGTCCGTCAGTGGATAAAACCGACATTCTCATACAATGAAATTCTACTCAACAATAAAAACAAATAAATGTCTGCTATATACAAGAACATGGATGAATCTCATAATACTGAAGGAAAGAAACCAGGCAAAACAGTACATGGTATATTTTATAAAACTAAGGCAGAAGGAATTTCCATGTCAGGAGTTAAGATAGCGGCTATCTCTGAAGTGGAGGTGGGGTAGTGACTGGGAGAGGTCACAAGGGGGACTTCTATTGTGCTGGTAATTCTATTGCTTGATCCAGGCAATGGCAACTTAGGTATGCTAAAATTCAATGAGCTGTATACACTTATTATTTGTGTACTTTTCTGTGTGTATGTTAACACTTCAATGAAAAGTTTATTAAAACTCTCAAAAAAAACCCCTCCCCCTTGCTTTAATAAGAATCAGTACATTAATGTTTTTCAAATTAATACATGTATATAGTACAAAAAAATAAGTTCAAAAGAGGTATATACAGTGAAAAGTTTGTCTCCTTTCCAATCCACAGAAAACCACTATTACCACTTGTCCTGTGTTCCTTCCAAAATAGTCTATGAATATACAACATGTTCATTCAAATTTAATGTTAGACTTTCTACTTGAAAATTCAAACCACAAAAAACATTACATATGAAGCTTCTGGGTGACACCCATCTACAGAGTACATGGGTGATTGACTGTACCTTATACAGAGAATCCTTGCTGGCCTTTAGTTTGATGCCATGGGAGAGCCGGAGTTGACCAGTTGTCCGCATTCCTGACCAGGTGTCTTTCTCACCAGCTGGTTTCAACAAAGATGTTACTGGGTTATAGAAGGCTGGAACAGAGACAGGATACCAAGTTCTCATGAAGACAATGTCTGGAAAGAGAGGAAATTTACATTAACATTTTCAAAAGAAGATTCATATCCATCTCAGTAAACAAAAGAACAAAATATTCATTCCAAACTTCTCTAGCTGGTTGCACAGTATTTGAAGAGAGACTTCACCAAGTGAACTACTTTTGAATAACACAAAGCTTTTACTGGGTGTGGCTGGGCGCGCTACACAAGATGCTCCAACTGGGGAGAGCTACAGTTGACTCCTGTTTCTAAAGACCTAAACTACCACCTATAGTTCACACTGGCTAGAAATCAATAGTGAATGGTAGGTAACATGCTGTTAAGAACACACCACAAAGGATATTTACCACTCATCAGCAGTTTATCCTCAAAGGTGGCCCGGAAAGCTCCTTCTGGAGCCCGGAGCGCCTTCTTGATCTGTCCCCTTATTCCACTGACAGTTCGAATCACAGCACCTTCAAATTTGGCCACTTCCAAAGCAGAATTAAACATTCCCTACAGGTATATATATACATATACATATATATATTAAAAAAATACATACACACAAAGTCAGATATTTTACTTCTTAGTTCATAAATATATCCTTGGTTAAAAAACAAAAAATAATTCATTGAAAGGTGATAAAAAAAATCAACTATATTTTTCCCCCTAAAGGTGCAATTACTAGGTCAAAAGGAATACAACTCTCTCTTCCCTGAAATAACACTAATTAAGACTCTATTGTGGGCTCATTAACATGTTCATCACTGCTATCTTTGTAGAAGAGAAGATCAAAAAGATATTTATTGGTCTGAACTGGCCTAGATGGCCTTTGCTGTCATCTCACAGGGCTTGACTACAGTTCATATCCTATTACTTAGGTGCACACACTCAGAAAATAAAGAGACAGCAAGATAAATGCTGATGGTAGTATTACCTTATATTATAATAACATTTTATGATCATCTTAACTCTGTGTTTTTAATGGAAACACCCTCTACTGATGAAATTTTCAATAAATGTTGCTCAAACTACCCCCCCATGTTATATTGCTCTGTGTTACTTAAATATGCTCAGAAATCTAAAGAAGTAAACTAAATATAAAGAATATAAAATATAAAGAAGTAAACTAAAAATATCAAAGACCAAGTTTATAAAAATTTCAAATACATTTCTGAAAACATTAGAACTATATCTTAGACCTATATTAGAATATTTCATTCCTCCTTTAACAATATACACATTTATAAGCAAATGAATATACAGATATATATATATATATATACCTTAATGAATGAAGTGTTCTTGAAAATTTTATATGGAAAACCAGTTAGCTTTAATTTCTTCACAATTTTTATAGATTTATCCAGATCAAGGACAACTCCTGTGGCAGCTATCCGGAAATCAGCCTAAAAAGGAACCCCCAAAATGTGAATACAGGAATAATGTCAGCAAGAGAAGAACTACATTTCTCTGTAATGCAACAAATTACCAAAGTGCAATTCACTTACAATAACCTAAGAAAAACTAAGAAAGAATATATGAACATGCAAAACAGTATTTTGACAAAAGCTATCTGAAACTATAATACATGTATGCCAAAATTAATGATGATATCTTGAGCATTTTCCTGAGGGTGATTTCATAGTAACACAGTTTCACAAAGATGAATGAATGAAAGGGAATATGAAAATTTGGCTACAATGTTTGAGAAATTAAATTTTGGACATTCAGGATGGATTCCATTTGCCCATTATTCTGTTTTCTGTTAAATGAGGCCAATAAAACCTGCTCTGATTGGCCAAATGAAGACTGTGTGAACATACCTTGCTAAACCAGATTACTAGGGGGTAGTCTTATGTCTAGCTGGTATCCAATGTATGCCAGAACCTAGTCGAGTGGTTAGCTCATGGTGAGCACTGCTTAAATATTTTTAGAAAAATATTAAAACGCATAAAATATAAAAGCATAAAAATATAAAATGTCATCAGTACCATTACAATTCTTCTATTTCCCTCTTCTCTACTC
This sequence comes from Physeter macrocephalus, assembly GCF_002837175.3. Classification (NCBI taxonomy): domain Eukaryota; kingdom Metazoa; phylum Chordata; class Mammalia; order Artiodactyla; family Physeteridae; genus Physeter; species Physeter macrocephalus. Next base: position 10,500,326 of record NC_041233.1, on the reverse strand, counting down.
CCACACCTTACTTAAAAAGATGCAGGAAAATTAAAAGCAAAGAAAAGTTTACTATAAATACTTAAAATGAATAATTTTCAACTTAAAATTTCAGGTACATATTCCACAATCAAGACATTATTTCTCAAACACAATCTATAAAATAAACCATCAAAGATAGTTACCATTATGCCACTGACAGACTGTATTGCCAAGAACCCAGTACCCTGCGGAGTGATAGGACCTTAAAGGAAACAGGAAAAAAAAAAAAAAAAATACAGTAAACGACACATTCTGGATTCTACTTTACATATATACTCCAATCCAAAAAAAAGAGATAAATCTTATGAATTGGGATTTCATGAAAGGAAAAAAGCAAAACTATAATGATAAAGCCTAAAAGATTTAAATTAACCTACAAGCAAGTTTATTCTAATCCCTTTTTACCCCAAAAGGTTGCTCCACAATGCATGTGCTGTGGGGTGTATTTCAGAAGCCTTTGTCTTCCATTGTGGTCTTCAATATAATAAAGTGGGATGGTCTGAAACCTCCTCCACCCTACAGAAAAAATGACTGGATCTCGGGACTTGAGGATTTTCTTATACCAACGATGTTTCTTCAGACGCATCTGAAAGGAGAAGAGATTTCAGTAAGATTACTGGTACAAGTATGACCAAAGAACCTCAATGGTTAAGCATACAGTGAAGCGTACCTACCTGTACATATCCAACATTGCCCTCACTATTGCCCAAACCACCCAAAATAACTGGGTAATGTGGGTCAAAGTTAAGCACGAATTCACAGGGGACGTTTTCTATCTCAATTCGGACATACATCCCAGGTCGAAAACCCTCATACTGAACTCTGGCTTCATCATCTTGATCTTCGAATTCTGCCCGGTTAAGCTATACATGAGAGGGGAAAAATAAAACAAAAACAATTAAAAACCCATAATGCTGTTACTTTTAATAAATGTAAGATTAACATTTTTAAAAAAGAGCAATTTCTAAATAAAGGAACCATGTACAGAATTATTTAGGCTTTATCCTAATTAAAAATAATGTTTTATCTATACAGTTTGTTCAGGATATGCCTCAACTGTTTTCTTCTCTGTTGCTCCAAGCTATACTATAGTAAATACAAACAACTCTGAAAGCAGCCCTTAATGTTGGTCGACAAACACTCTGAACTTCCCCATTCACACTTTCTTTTCTTACTCTCCCAATTATTTCACACTTTTTCTCTTTTCATCAAACACCCAGTTATCTCCTCCCTCATCCTCACCCTCAGCTGTTGACTGTTTCCTAATTCATTCAAAATTTAAGCAACCTGAAAGAACTTCCACAGTTAGCCCTCTACCAGGGTTTACACCCATATTCAGCCTTTTATTACAGCTCTTCACTGTTCAATATAGTGGCCACACATGGCTATTTAAGTTGAAATTAAATAAAATTTTAAAATTCAGTCATTTAATCACATTAACTGTATTTCAAGTGGTCAGTATCAACATGTGGCTAGGTGGCTACAATACAGACAGTAAGATATACATTTCCTTAATCACAGGAAGCTCTACTAGGCAGCTGTTAGAGATTATCCATGCCTCTATTTAATGCCAACCTTTACTTGCACCCTAGATCATCCACTCTTGTTGGACTTTATTCCAACAAGTCTTTCCTGTTATTTCTCTCATCTTAAAACCTTTTGACTCCACTTCCTCTCACTATTGCCCTATTTCTCTGCTTATCTTTGAAGCAAAATGCCACAGGCGTTTTCTAAAGTCTGGTTCCAGTTACACTGCTCATATTCTCATAAATCCCCTAAAATTGGACTTGAACCAATACTCCATTGAAATGCTTGCCAAAGTCACAAAAGGCCTCCATGTTCTTAATCCAGTGGCCAATTCTGTCTTCACTGTAGTTAACACATCAGCAGGATTTGAAACAATTTATCACTTCCTTCTACAGTGGTTTCCAGCATACTTCATGTCCTCTTACATTTCTTCTATCTCCTGAGAGCTGCACAGTCTCCACTGCTGCTTCCTTGTCTCTGCCCAGTCTCCTGAAGTACCCAGTCCTGGTCCTCTCCTCTCCTGACTCCATGCTCACTCCCCAGGTCATTCCACCTATTTCATAGTTTTAAAAAGCACCCAGATCCTGAGTACATCACATTTAAGTCCATGGCCTCAACAGCTCTCCAGAACTGACCACCTGACACTCCTCTTGTCTGAAAGGTATCTCAAACCTAACAGATCCAAACTTCATCTTCCCAGGTAGACTGACATCAATGAAAGGCTTTCCTATCTTACTGATAACAACCCAATCCCTCCAGTAAGTCATCCTTATCTCCCCTCTCACACATCTTACATTCAATCCACCAGGAAGTCCTACTGATCTACCTTTCAAAAAAAGTATAGCCAGAATTTGACTCTTTCCTCTCATCACTGCAACCCCCCACCCCCTCCCCAGTGTAAGTCATGTTAATCTTACTGAACTCGTGCCACGGTAATCCTTTCAAGGCGTAAGCAGATCATGCATGTCTCTCTTCTACTCAAAACATCCAATGGACCCCCATTTCATTCAGAGTAAAAAATTCGAAGTTCTTTACAATGACCCACAAGGTTTTAGGTGATTTTATTTTATTATTATTATTTTTTGGTTGTGTTGGGTCTTCGTTCCTGTGTGCTCATGGGCTTTCTCTAGTTGTGGCGAGTGGGGGCTACTCTTCATTACAGTGCACGGGCTTATCACTGCGGTGGCTTCTCTTGTTGCAGAGCACGGGCTCTAGGCACGCAGGCTTCAGTAGTTGTGGCTTGTGGGCTATAGAGCATAGGCTCAGTAGTTGTGGCACACGGGCTTAGTTGCTCTGCAGCATGTGGGATCTTCCCGGATCAGGGATCAAACCCGTGTCCCCTGCACTGGCAGGTGGATTCTTAACCACTGTGCCACCAGGGAAGCCCCTAGGTGATTTTAAATTATAAATGGCCTAAAGCAAAGACTTCAGAACCAGCCGTACATTTCCTAGTCACTTCTATCAAAGGTCAGTACACACTTTGAATCACTATGTTAATGACTAACCAGGAGATACTTCTTTGACTAGATGAAGACCTAGGTTGAGCAAACCCTGTCAGCTGCATTTTCACAAATCATATACTTAATCTGCAGAAGACATATTAAGGTATGCTCCCGTTTACAGGGATTCTTGGTGGCCCCACTTGTCAAAGCGCATCTCAAACACTTGCCATCAACTGTACACCTCTTTGTGTCTCCTTCAGAGTCAGTTCATCAACTCAAACAGCCTGCTCAGCATCCCAGGATGGCAGGGCCACACTATCTCCCTTTCAGCATTCCACAGGCTCCCTTTATCTTTGCATCTGACCTTACATTCGAAGTATCCTCTGAACTCTGACTGAGGTGGGTTTTCAGAAAACCATCCCCAGAGAGCACTTATATGCATAAGCCACACAGGCCAAGAATCACGTACACATTCAAATTATTCAATTATGGTTCCAGGGAGTAGTAATCAGAATACTAAGGCAATGCTTGCATGTAAATAAACACACTGTCTCAGGGCTTCCCTGGTGGCGCAGTGGTTGAGAGTCCGCCTGCCGATGCAGGAGACACGGGTTCGTGCCCCGGTCCGGGAAGATCCCACACGCCGAAACAAACAAACAAACAAACAAACAAAACACATTGTCTCAAATCACTACTCTGTAAGATCCTCAAAAATGGTGGCCATGTCTCAGCCATTTCTGCTTCTGCAACATTTAATGCTTGGTACAAAATAGACACTGATATTTTTCTGGTGAATGTCTGACTGAAGAAACAATTAGATAACTGCATGAATAAACACACCTATTTGCATCTTGACCTAGAGCCCAAATAGGAGGCCCAGAAGCAGGCAGGGAGCAAAGACCTAAACAAAGTTACGTATTCACAGCACTATTACAGCCCTGAAATGAGGCTGATAGGAACTGAGTTTTCTCACCTGTGCTTGTTTCTGCATTTCTCCTTTAAGATCATCGAAGTATGTGTTTTCTCCTTCATCATATTCTGCATCAAACATCTCTTTCAATTTTCTCTTTTTATCCAAATGCTTTTTCTTGGCACTTTCCTCTGCATTGGGGTCAATTTCTTTAACTTCTTCCTCCACATCTTCAACCTTCAATTCCCAGAAGAGAAAATTTTGTAAAAATTTGTGAAGACCTCTTCTTTAAACATTAAGGCAGATTTTAAAAGTTCTATTTGAGCTGTGAAAATCTTAGTTATGATCATCATGAAAACAAAATAAAACAGCCTTTGTCTCTAAATAACATGTACTGCAACAAGAGACATTTAGACATCTGCATTACAATCAGCCAACATTCCTTAATATGGCTGGGAATGCCAAACATGAATAAAAATAATAGCAACTGTTCCCAACCCAGACACTCCCAGATACTGTTCTAAAGAAATATTAGGGAGAACAGGGAATTTTTTTTTTTTTTTTAAACGGCACTTAAAATTAAGTGGAGGAGAATGATGGCAAGACAGTGACCCAGGAGCTAAAACTTTCAATGACTGAAGAATCATAACAAGAAGAAGAGGTAATAGGTATCACTCAAGAAAATTAACAATAACAACTAAACCAACAACTTTTGGTCCGTTCCCACCCTCTTCTTCACTTTTAGGAAGGAATCCATCCATCTCATATGGGGCCTCTTGCAGAACATACTGACCACAGATCAAGGACCAGTGGCTGATGGCTGGCCATGGCCAAGTCATACCTGAGTATCCGGGCCTGATTTTCCCTTGTGCACATCCCCTGTTTCCAGGTCTTCAAAGTCACCATAGAGCTCCTCTGGGAAAAGAACATCCAAATGACTCCCCTGTAAGTAGGGCCTGCATGTGACACTCTAGCACCACCCAGCATCAAGTGGACTATGTGCTTGGCATCTCAAACTTCATTTTTACTGTGCATATTGCTACACACCCCTAAAGAATCCCGCACTTACACAGCCTTCTTTTTCTTGTTAAATTTTGTCAGTATTTCATCACCTGTTAAGGAAATGGGCCCAATCCATTTTTCCATATTCTACTGCAAAATGCCACCTAGCCACAAGCTATTTTTCCAGGATAGGTGATGAACATTCTGTAGCAGAGATGCATACAGAGGTGGCATGTGTGTCCCTGCATGTCAGTCCCCAAACCAACAGTTCAAAGAGTGACTTGAAAAGTCATGGCATGATAACAGCACATATGAAAAAGAGTCTCAACAATAAGATCAACACAGCACAGCCATGTGACATACCTAGGGAAGATCTGAGATTACATAAAATACAGCATTTAGAGTAACAGTAGTAGCCAAAACAATGTCAAACCCATAAGAAGAGCTCATTTATTTGTTTTTGGAGCTCTAAGTTTAGTTATGGATCCTACCCTTAAAAGAAACAGGTAAGTTAAAACTCTGGGAGGCAACATTTAGAAAAGTATCAAAAAATTTTCATATAAGAAAGAGCCAAAGAACCAAAGAACATATATAAAAGATGGGAAGATTTCACTTGTAATAAAAAACAAAAAAGGATAAAGTACTTAGAAATAATCCTAACAAGAAGTATACTAGAACTTTAGTTTAAAAATTTTTTAAGTTTTAATATGCTTTTTAAACGACACATGGAGACACAACTAGGGTGCCAGTGGGACACTGGTGGGGGCCCTCGATGCCCAAGGTGACGGGAGGAACCCCCGAGCGACTGGGTAGGACATGGGGGAGTGAGGGGGGAGGAGAAGTGGAGGTAGGACAGGAATGGCACCCATGAGGCATGGCTGGGATGGGGAAGGGGTTCCCACGCCTAGAGGGACCCTCGGGGGCTTGGAGGATCAGGCATTTCCCCTGTCCAATTGGGCCCCGGGGGGCCTGCGGGGCCCCCGGGCCAGGTCCTCCTCCCTCCGAGGCCCCCTCCAGTCCACGTTGATCCCAGGGGCATAGGAGGGAGGTGTGGGGAGGAGAGGTGGGATGTTGGGGCCCTCCAAGACCAGAGGATCAGGGAAGGTGCCGTGGTCATTTCCCCCACCCACTCAGCCCTGGGAAGTCTGCTGGGCTCTCAGCCTAGTCATCCGTGCTCGTTCTCCAGGGTCCCCTGTGGCCTCATGGGTCCTAGGGGTATGGGAGGGAGGGAGGAGGGGGTAAGACGAAAACAGGCGGACAGTGCGGGGGAAACCCTCTAAGACCAGGTCAGAGGAGGTGCCACTGGCATTTCCCCAGCCCACTAGGGCCAGGAGGCCTGCTGGGCTCCCAGGCCAAGTCCCCAGCCCTCTGAGGCCCCCTCCGGGCTGCACTGGTCCTAGGGGCATAGGAGGGAGGGAGGAGGGGGGAAGAGGGGAAGAGGAGGAGAAGTGGACAGGGGGTACCCTCTGGGGCTTGGGGATCAGGGGAAGCACCGTGGGCATTTCCCCTGCCCACTCGGCTCCAGGAAGCCTGTGGGGGTCTGGTCTCCTGCCTTCCGGAGCCCTCTCCTGTCACGTGGGTCCTAGGGGTATGGGGAGGGGTGGGGATGGGGGGGACAAGAGAGGCCAATGGGGAGGGGTCCTCTGGCATCAGAGGACTTGGGGGAAGGTGCCTAGCATTTCCCCTGCCCACTCAGGCCCAGTGAGCCTGCTGGGGTCCTGGACCTGGTACTCCACCCTCCAGGGACAGAGGCACTCCTGGCACCTCCTGCTGCATTGAACTTAAGCCCCAACCCCCACCACCCCACAGGGCCTGTTCCTGCCCTGTGGGTTCTAAGCAAAGGCCCCACCCCCATAGCCAAGGCCTTGTCTGGCTTTTTTTTTTTTTTTAACTTCTCTTTTTTACTACTGTGGTTCCCTTTTACCTTCCAGTTGTTGTTTGATCTATATTTTTATTTTTTTATTCTTTCTAACATATCTGTAAGTTTTCTAATCTTTTTTTTTCTCTTTGTTATTGTTCTGCTCCTTTTTTGTTTTTCTTTTTTTGCTTTTCTTTTTTTTTTTTTTGCCACCCCACGTGGTTTGCAGGATCTTGGTTCACAAGCCGGGGGTTGGGCCAGAGCTCCTGTGGTGGGAACTCCAAGTCCAAACCACTGGAGTAACAGAAAACCTCATACCCCAGGGAATATTCATCAGAGTAAGGTCTCCCAGAGGTCCTCATCTCGGCACAAAGACCGAGCTCTCCCCAACAGCCTACAAGCTCCAGTGCTGGAAGCCTTAGGCCAAACAACCAGTAAAACAGGAATACAATCCCACCCATTAAAAAAAATAAAGAGAGATGACAAAAAAATATGTCAAGTGTCAAGATGAAGGAACAAGGTAAAAACCTACAAAACCAAGTAAATGAAGAGGAAATAGGGAACCTACCTGAAAAAGAATTCAGAGTAATGATAGTAAAGATGATCCAGAATCTTGGAAATAGAATGGAGGTGCAGATTGAGAAAATTCAAGAAATGTTTAACAAAGAGCTAGAAGAACGAAAGAACAAACAGAGATGAACAACACAATAACTGAAATGAAACATACACTAGAAGGAATCAATAACAGAATAACTGAGGCAGAAAAACGAATAAGTGAGCTGGAAGACAAAATGGCGGAAATAACTGCCAAGGAGCAGAATAAAGAGAAAAGAATGAAAAGAATTGAAAACAATCTCAGAGACCTCTGGGACAATGCTAAATCACCAACATTTGAATTATAGGGGCCCCAGAAGAAGAAGAGAAAAAGGGTCTAAGAAAATATTTGAAGAGATTATAATGGAAAACTTCCTTAACATGGGAAAGGAAATAGTCACCCAAGTCCAGGAAGCACAGAGAGTCCCATAAAGGATAAACCCTAGGAGAAACACACCAAGACACATATTAATCAAACTAACAAAAATTAAATTCAAAGAAAAAATATTAAAAGCAGCAAGGGAAAAACAAAAAATAACATACAAAGGAATCCCCATAAGGTTATCAGCTGATTTTTCAGCAGAAACTCTGCAGGTCAGAAGGGAGTGGCAGGATATACTTAAAGTGATGAAAGAGAAAAACCTACAACCAAGATTACTCTACCCAGCAAGGATCTCATTCAGATTTGACAGAGAAATCAAAAGCTTTTCAAACAAAAGCTAAGAATTCAGCACCAACAAACCAACTTTACAACAAGTGCTAAAGGAACTTCTCTAGGCAGGAAACACAAGAGAAGAAAAAGACCCACAAAAACAAACCCAAAACAATTAAGAAAATGGTAATAGGAACATACATATTGATAATAATCTTGAATGTAAA
>NC_041233.1:10451715-10491930 GCF_002837175.3 Physeter macrocephalus | reverse complement strand
TATAACAATTATAAATATTTATGCACCCAACACAGAAGCACCTCAATACATAAGGCAAATGCTATCAACCATAAAAGGGGAAATCGATAATTTTGATTATCAATTAACACAATAATAGTAGGGGACTTTAACACCCCACTTACACCAATGGACAGTTCATCAAAAAAGAAAATAAGTAAGGAAACACAAGCATGACAAAATACACTAGATAGACTACACTAGACTACACTAGATAGATTTAATTGATATCTATAGGACAGTACACCTGAAATTGGCAGAATAGACTTTTTTCTCAAGTACACATGGAACATTTTCCCGGCTAGATCACACCTTGGGTCACAAATCAAGCCTCAGAAAATTTAAGAAAATTGAAATCGTACCAAGCATCTTTTCTGACCACAGTGTTATGAGACTGGAAATCAATTAAAGGAAAAAACATGTAAAAAACAAATACATGGACGCTAAACAGTGCACTACTACATGACCAAGAGATCGCTGAAGAAATCAAAGAAATAGAAAAAATACACAGAAACAAATGACAACAAAAACACGAAGACACAAAACCTATGGGATGCAGCAAAAGCAGTTCTAAGATGGAAATTTATAGCAATACAATCCTACCTCAAAAAACAAGGAAAATCTCAAATAAACTATCTAACCTTACATCTAAAGGAACTAGTGGTTCTTTGAGAAGATAAACAAAATTGATAAACCTTTAGCCAGACTCATCAAGAAAAAAAGGGAGAGGACACAAATCAACAAAATTAGAAATGAAAAAGAAGAAATCACAACTGACTTTGCAGAAATACAAAGGATTTTAAGAGACTACTACAAACAACTATAACCCAATAAAATGGACAACCACAAAGAAATGTACAAATTATTGGAAAGGTACAATTTACCAAGACTGAACCAGGAAGAATTAGAAAACATAAACAGACCTATCACAAGTAATGAAATTAAAACTGTAATTAAAAATCTCCCAACAAACCAAAGTCCAGGACCAGATGGCTTCACAGGTGAATTCTATCAAACATTTAGAGAACAGCTAACAGCCATCCTTCTCAACCTCTTCCAAAAAATTGCAGAGGGAGGAATACTCCCAAATTCGATCTATGAAACCATCATCACCCTGATACCAAAACCAGACAAAGATATCACAAAAAAAGAAAATTACAGACCAATATCACTGATGAATACAGATGTAAAAATCCTAAACAAAATACTAGCAAACAGAATCCAAGAATACATTAAAAGGATCATACACCATACAAGGCAAGGATGTCCACTCTCGCCACTCTTATTCAACATAGTTTTGGAACTCCTAGCCACAGCAATCAGAAGAGAAAGAAATAAAAGGAATACAAATTGGAAAAGAGGAAGTAAAACTGTCACTGTTTGCAGATGACATGATATTATATATAGAAAATCCTAAAGATGCCACCAGAAAACTAATAGAACTGATCAATGAATTTAGTAAGGTTGCAGGATACAAAATTAATGCACAGAAATGTCTGGCATTCCAATACACTAACAGTGAAAAATCAGAAAGAGAAATTAAGGAAACACTCCCATTTACCACTGCAACAAAAAGAATAAAATACCTAGGAATAAACCTACCTAAAGAGATGAAAGACTTGTACTCAGAAAACTATAAAACACTGATGAAAGAAATCAAAGATGACATAAACAGATGGAGAAATATACCATGTTCTTGGATTGGAAGAATCAACATTGTGAAAATGACTATACTGCCCAAAGCAATCTACAAATTCAATGCAATCCCTACCAAACTACCAATGGCATTCTTCACAGAATTAGAACAAAAAATTTTACAATTCGTATGGAAACACAAAAGACTCCAAATAGCCACAGCAATGTTGAGAAAGAAAAACGGAGCTGGGGGAATCAGGTTCCCTGACTTCACACTATACTACAAAGCTACACTCATCAAGACAGTATGGTACTGGCACAAAAACAGAAATATAGATCAATGGTACAGGATAGAAAGCACAGAGATAAACCCACACACAATAGTCACCTAATTTATGACAAAGTAGGCAAAAACATACAAGAGAGAAAAGACAGCCTCTTTAATAAGTGATGCTAGGAAAAGTGGACAGCTACATGTAAAAGAATGAAATTAGAACACTACCTAACACCATACACAAAAATAAACTCCAAATGGATTAAAGACCTAAATGTAAGACCAGACACCACAAACTCCTAGAGGAAAACAGGAAAAACACTCTCTGACATAAACCACAACAAGTTCTTTTTTGACCTACCTCCTAAAGTAATGAAAATAAAAACAAAAATAAACAAATGCAGCCTAATGAAACTTAAAAGCTTTTGCACAGCAAAGGAAACCGTAAACAAGATGAAAAGACAACCCTCAGAATGGGAGAAAATATTTGCAAGTGAAGCAACAAAGGATTAATCTCCAAAATATACAAACAGCTCATGGAGCTCAATATCAAAACAACCCAATTAAAAATGGGCAGAAGACCTAAATAGACATTTCACCAAAGAAGACATACAGATGGCCAAGAGGCACATGAAAAGCTGCTCAGCATCAATGCAAATCAAAACTAAAATGAGGTATATCACTTCACACCAGTCAGAATGGCCATCATCAAAAAGTCTACAAACAATAAATGCTGGAGAGGGTGTGGAGAAAAGGGGACCCTATTGCATTGTTTGTGGGAATGTAAATTGATACAGCCACTATGGAGAACAGTATGGAGGTTCCTTAAAAAACTAGAAATAGAACTACTATATGACCCAGCAATCCCACTACTGGGCATATAGCCTGAGAAAACCATAATTCAAAAGGACATATGTATCCCAATGTTCACTGCAGCACTACTTCCAATAGCCAGGACATGGAAACAACCTAAATGTCCAACGATAGATGAATAGATAAAGAAGATGTGGTACATATATACAATGGAATATTACTCAGCCATAAAAAGGAATGAAATTGGGTCATTTGTAGAGATGTGGATGGACCTACAGTCTGTCATATAGAGTGAAATAAGCCAGAAAGAGAAAAACAAATATCATATATTAACACATATATGTGGAATCTAGAAAAAGGGTACAGATGAACCTATTTGTAGGGCAGGAGTAAAGACGTAGACATAGAGAACAGACATGTGGACACATTGGGGGAAGGGGAGGGTGGGACGAATTGGGAGATTAGGTTTGACATAATTACACTACCATGTGTAAAACAGATAGCTACTGGGAACCTGCGGTATAACACAGGGAGCTCAGCTTGGTGTTCTGTGACAACCTAGATGGATGGGATGGCAGAGGGTGGGAGGCCAAGAGGGGGGGCATATAGGTATACATATAGCTGATTCACTTCACTGTACAGCAGAAGCTAACAAAACACTGTAAAGCAATTTTACTCCAATAAAAAAATAAAATAAAATAAAGGACACATGAAATAACCTTAGCTAATGCTTTTAAGTGCTTCACATACCAGGTGCTGCTCTAAGTGTTTTACATGCCTTAACTATATTCTTCATCATGACTCAATGAAGGAGGTATTATTAATGTTTTCTACTGAACAAGTAAAACCACCATGTGTTTAGAAAGGAAGACTCAATATCATGAAGACTCTAATTCTCTCTTTTACATAGTTACAATGAAAATACCACCAAGGATTTCCAGTCTGGAAAAGATAGTGTAGACATATCTCCTCTGTTCCTCCTGACTGTGTATAACCATCAACTCCAGAAATTATGCAAGAGCACAAGAGACAACCAAAGGAGAACTCTGAAAGGTGGAAAGACAAAGATGGGCTGGTGAGCGTCCCCAGGACCACAAGAATGACATAGTGGCCTATGTCTCACTATACCACAACCCACAGTAAGGCAACTTAGGGCCACCATTTCCCAATCCACAAGTGGCAACAGAAGGCAGCCACAGAATGAGATAGGCTCATTCTTCCTTCAGATTGAACCAGATCTCACCAGCAATCCAGGTAAACTGGGTATCCCACTGACAGTAAGTGATGAAGGAAAGTGCTAGCCTTCCCAAAGAGCTTGAATCTCCTTTCCTCCACCAAGATGTACCAGGTGCCCAAGGGTTATAAGCAAGGAGGGATTCCACCAGGCATGAGACTCTCCTCTTCCACCTTAAAAACAATATGCGTCCAGGCAGGACCAAGCAAAGGAGATGCCCCCAGAACAAGCAAACTGGCCCCAGAGGCCAAAACAACTTTCCCCAAACTAGCCACACTAGGTGGCCCAGCCTAGGGAAGCTCCTCTGTTCCCCCCAGGTAGTACCAGCAGGAACCAGTAGCACCAGCAGGAACGAGTAGCACCAGATAAACCAAGTAGAGCAAAACAGTACCACAAAGACTCTGAAATTAAATTGTCATTGGAACCACAGCCCATGAAGTAGACCAGGGCCTGCACATTAAACCTAAACAGGATGATCGCCTGCTAAAATTTAAAAATTACATAGGACCCAGGGTCTCCAAACAAAATGTGTGGCTACAATAGAAAATCACCTGTCATACCCAGAACCAAGAAAATCATCATTTGAATGTGAAAAGACAACTGAAAACAACACTGAAATGAATCAGATGTTGGAACTATCTGACTTGTACCTTGAAGCAGCCATTATAAATAAAATTATAAAAGCAAAAAAAAAAAAAACTTCAACAAGCAACTATAAATCTTACAGCAACAACCAAAAAATTGAAAACCTCAACAAGAAATTGAAGAACAAAATGGAAATTATAGAACTGAAAAATACAGTAACAGAAATTTAAAAACTGGCTACGTGGGCTCAATAGTAAGAGTAGAGATGAAAGAGGATGGACTCAGAGAACTTGAGGCCACATAATAAAATTCATTCAGTCTGAACAACATAGAGAAAGCCTAAAAACAAATGAAGTGCTCCTCAAAGACCTGTGGGACAGAAACAAAAAAATCCCAACATCTGTATCAGAGTCTTACAAGGAGTCTGGAGCTGAAAGAAATAATGACTGCAGATTCCTAAATCTGTTGAAAGACACAAACTTACAGATTCAAGAAGATGAGTTAATCTCAAACAGAGTAAACCCCAAAAAATTCACACCAATCAAACTTCTGAAAACTAAAAACAAATAAAAAATATCTGAAAGCAGCCAGAAAGAAATGACAGATTACCTGTAGGGGCACACCAAGTAAAATGACAGCCTATGTATCTATTCTTTAGAAATGAAGAAAGAAACAGACATTCTCAGATGAAGGAAAACTACAGGAATTTGTAGCCACCATACTTACCCTTAAAAAATGGCTAAAGGAAGTTCTTAAGCAGAAAGGAAATTATAAAAGGAGAAACCTGAGACCATCAGAAAAAAAAGAACAAAAGAAAAAAGAAAAAAAGAACAGAAATATGGATACACAGAACAGACTATCCATCTTCTTATGAATTTGTAAAATCATATTTCATAGTCAAAAAAATTATACCACTATCTAATATTCAAGCCAATGATATTTAAAAGTGGGGAAACTACAACAAACTACTAAATATAACAAAAAAAAAGCAAACTCACAGATACAGAGAACAAACTAGTGGTTACTAGTTGGAAGAGGGAAGTGGGGAGGGCTAACAGAGGGGTAGGGAACTAAGAAGTACAAACTATTAGGTATAAAATAAGCTACAAGGATATATTCCCCGTACAACACAGGGAATATAGCCAATATTTTATAATAACTACAAATGGAGTATAACCTGTAAAAAGTGTGGATCACTATGTTGTACATCTGTAACTTACATAATAATAAAAAAAAAAGCTTTTTAAGCTGGGAAGATAAAAGGGCCTAAATGGAAGAAAAGTTTCCATGTTACTCAAAGTGGTAAAATGTTGGTAACAGTAGGTGTAATATTACAATATGTATATAGTCTATTTTGACCACTTCTAATCAACATTGTACTGGAAGTTTAAGCCAGTGTACTAAGACAAGAAAAATAAGTCATCCAGATAGCACAGAAAGAAGTATAACTGTCTTTATTCACAGATCATGTATGATGGTCTTTGCTACACAATGGGCAAAAATTGCAAATTCCATGTGATAAAGGATTGTATCAAAAGTAATTAAGAATTAAACTTCAATAATAACACACAACCAAAGTAAAATAATGGGCAAAAGATTTGACAGACACTTCACTGAAGAAACACAGATGGCAAATATGCATGTGAAAAAAGGCTCATTATCATTAATTATTAGGAAAATAAAATGAGATACCACTCTAAGCCTTAAATAGTGTCTAAAATTCAAAAGACCAACATATCAAGCACTGGCAAGGATGTGGAGCAATTGGAAGTCTCATAAAGTGCTAGTGGCAATGCAAAATGGTACAACCACTAAGGAAAACAATTTGGCTATTTCTTAAAAAAAATTAGAACTACATCTACCATATGATTCATTTAGTCCACTATGAGGTATGTACCCAAGAGAAATGAAAGCAGTTGTTCATACAAAGACTTGTAGAAGAATGTTCACAGTAGCTTTATTTGCAACAGCCCCAAACTGGAAATAACATAAATGTCCATCAAAAGGTGAACAGATAAACAAACTGTATTGCATTATACAATAGAATACTACTCACCAATAAAAAGAAATTAACTACGCAGCAATAAAAAGGAATGAAGATGCAACAGCATGGATGAATATCAGAATGATTATGCTGAGTACAATAAGTTAGAAAAGACTGCATACCGTATGATTCCATTTATATCAAATTACAGAGGACACAAACTCTTGCATAGTGACAGAAAGCAGAAGAGTGGTTACCTGGTAATAGGGAAAGGACAGAAGGAAGGGATAACAAGTGGCATGAGGAAACTTTTGGGGTGACAAATATGTTCATTATCTTGATTGTGGTGATTGTATACTCATGTCAAAGCTTATCAAACTGTACACTTTAAATATGTGCAGTTTACTGTATATCCATTAAACCTCAATATGGCTACTAAAAAAGACACAAATCCACCACACTTTCTTTTGGAAACAGAAAAGATGATTCTTAAGTTTCCATGGAAAAATAAGTAAGAGAAAAGTCAGAAGAATTCTAAAAAACCTAGCAGAGACAGGGAGAGATAGGAACCAGTCATACCAATTTTAATAGTTGGTGTCTTAATAGCATACTATAAAGCTATATAAGGGTTTTAAACATAGCAATGATGAATGAACCAACAGAAATCAATGACATAAACTAGAAAAGTCCAAAAACTTTTTCCTATATCTATCAATTAAGAATATGACAAAAAGAGCATTTTAATCAGTTGGGAAAAGAACAAATAGTATTGGAAACAACTTGGTGGCCACCTGGGAAAAACTCTATCTATGCCTCTCAACTCACACTAAAATAAGTAGCAGATGAGTCAGTGATTTAAATGTTAAAAAAAAAAAAAAGGAAATCAGGAAGCACTAGAAAAAACAATGGAAGATTTTTCTTCTCCTTTTTTAGATTTTTTTTTTTTTTTTTTTTTTTTACAAAAGACCTTTTTAAGTATAAGACAAATCCCAAAAGTCATTTAAGGCAAAACTGATAAATCTAACTTCATTAAAAAAAAAAAAAATTCCACATGAAAGAATCATAAAGTTAAAATACAAATGTTAAAATAAGGGGGTTAAATGTGGCACCTCATATCACAAAAGACTTATTTCTCTAATATATTAAAAATTCTTATAAATAAGTATGAAAAAATATCAACAATAACCCAATAGAAAATGGGCAAAGCATATTCAAAGACAGTCATGGAAGGAAATACAAATGGCCCCCAACACACAGAAAGGTGCTCAAATTGGCAGAGACCCAAGATTTTGTTAGTGCTCTGTTCATTAATTTTGACAAATGTACCATCCATATGTAAGATGATAATCATCAGGCAAACTGGGTGTGAGGTATGTGGGAACTCTGTACTATATTCACAATTTTTCTCTAAATCTAAACTATTATAAACTTTAAAAAAATAAGCAAAAGACTTAAATGGATACCTCACAAAGGAAGATATTAAATTGGCCAATACGCACGTGAAAAGATATGCAACGTCCTTAGTCATCAGGGAATTACAAATTAAAACCACGAGATACTATTTCACACCCACTAGGCTGTGAACTGAAATTGTCATCCATTGCTGGAGTTCCCTCTGAAGAACTGTGGGGCAGTTTACTTTGTGATCAACCCACGACACAGGATGAACCTCCCACCCAAAATATGGTTTGCATATTGACACAAATGACACGCACATGAATCAAGAGGATATGGAAGGATTTATAATTCACATAATGAGACTTTTTGGGGAGAGTAGGGCAGACTTCCCAAGCTAGTTCAAATACAGCTTGGGAGAGCAGGCAGGAAAGGAGAATAGCTTGAGCTATTGGTGGTTAGGAGGTGGTGGGGCTTTGGTGACAGCTGGAGTGTATATGGTTTGAACTCCTTCCTGATGCCAAAAGAGGAGCACTTTGGCTTTTTTATCAGGTTGCCCAGATGTAGGACAGAAAGGGGGACAGAACAGGTGGGGCTTAAGAGCTGTCATCAGTCTAACATTAAAAATGGAGTAAAAATCTATTAGTTTCTTATCAAGTTGGGTGTCCATCTACCCACCCCATAGCTCCACCATTCTACTCCTAGGTATTACCAAGGAGAAATGAAAACCAATTTCCACAAAAAAAGACCTATACGTGAATGTTCAGAGCAGCCTTAATTGTAATAGTCAACTACTGGAAACAACCTAAATGGCCATCAAGAGAAAAATGGATAAACAACTGGCATATCCATGCAACAGAATACTTATTCAGCAATAAGAAGAAACAAATTATAATATGAATGAACCTCAAAAACAGTATGCTAAGTAAAAGAATCTACAGACAAAAGAGAGTATTTTTATTATGTAATTCTAGAAAAGGCAAAACTATAGTGAGAAAAAGCAGATCATTGGTTGCCTTGGGACTGCTGTGATGGTGGGAGTAGGGACTGACTGCAAAGGGGCATGAGGGCTCTTTCTGTGGTGATGGAAATACTTTATTTCTTGATTGTAATGGTAGTACATGAACATATACAACTGTCCAAACTAGCCAAACAAGAATATTCTTAAAACAGGTATACTTAATTGTATGTAAAACATATCTCAACAAGGTTGATTTATCAAAAAGTAAAATATTGTGTTGAGGGAAAGAACCCAGACACTAAAAAATACATACTGCCTGACTACATCTGTATGAAGTCCAAGATCAGGCAAAACAAATCTATGGTGATAGAAATCCAAAAGTGGCTGCCTGGGGTAGGGGTGGGTGCTGACTGCAAAGGACACAGACAGACATTTAGGGTGTGACAGAAATGTTCTTATTCTCGTTTTGGGTGATGGATATAAGTGTATATAATTGTCAAAATATATTAGGTTGAACATTAAGCTATACCTTAATTTTTAAAAGTGCTTTCCTTAAAAACAAAACCAAAAAATTCCTTTTCTAATCCCACAACTAACAAATACAAGAAAAAGAAAAAAATCAAACCTTGTTAATTTTTTAATCATGAGAAAAATAGTAGAATGAAAAATAAATCCAAAAGTTAAGGATCTAATAAAATAGAGAACATGCAAATCTAACTAAAAAACAAAAAAGAAAAAGAAAAAAAAGGAACAATGTTAGAAATCAGAAAGTGCAAATAACAGATGAGTGCTTTATTCTATTATAAATTCAACATTTTACTGAAAGTCTTGTCAGAAAATATTATGAAGAATATCTCATGAAAATGTCAAAATATAAACACAAAAACCACAACCACCACTACAAGAAAACCAAATTTGACCAATGATCATAGAAGAAACTGAAAATGTTTCTTAGGAAGCCTTTACATACCTATGCATGCCTGCCAAAAATGCTTAACCTGAATCTTAACCTGAATCTAATCACAGCACATAAACAAGAATGACTATTTTTAACAATACATGATAAAATTTATGGAAAGCTTCCCACTCTTCTTCAATGTCCATATCTAATAATTCAACTAAACAGAGGGAGAAAATAAGACCATCATGAAATGAGGAACTAGAATGTTACTCCTGTCAGAACTCTTGTCACAGTTCCCCAAGCCATTTCACAATTGACTAAAATTTTCAACTTGACTATTAAAGATATGGAAGAAAATAATATATAGAGAAGGAAGTCTTCTCTGAAGAATACAGCCTTTTACTTACCATCTTCTGCTAAGATCTTGGCTGCATCTTTATCCTCTTCCCACTTCCCAGTCACGAAGCAATCTCTGATACTGTTCATAACCTTATACAGAAAAGTCAGCTTAGTTGACAGGCTCCAATCATTCAATAAATAACTGCTTTGAGAAACAGTAGGTGACAATTTGCCTTTAAATACTTTTCAAGACACTTCTATGGATATTTTCATTCCAAGTGGGCCTATGAAATAACTTTGGTGTAGATAGTATAACAACAGATATAAAAACATAAATATTATAGCATTAACCAGTGGATAGGGAAAATGTCAGCCAGTGACTTCATAAGTAAACAAACAGATATTTACTAATTCGTTAATCGAGACTTATCATGGCTGTTTGAAAACTTAATTCCTCTGCCAAAGACAAAATGTCTTGTATGAGCCCAACAGTACAAAGAGTATTGATGAGGCTCCCAGTCCCAGATCTGCCAGATCATCCAGTACACACATGTAGTGGATGCTGGGTGCACCTCTCAAGTACAGGCTAAAACTTGTACACAACTCTGTTTCAGACTGCTTCCTGGGGAACCTGTCTTAAGACAGCACATGTCACTCACTGCCAAGGACTCAAAAGCACATATAAAGAAATCTTCACATAGGTCCTGGCTTTCAATCACATTTTGATCATGATTCACATTTTTCAGATACAACCTCACTCTCAAAGAGTAGCCTTGAAGCTAGCATGATTACAATGTATGCAAAAGCAAATCTACTCATTTACTCATTCCTTCATACCTACAATCACTCAGTAAATATTTACTGAACATCTACTCTGTGCCAAGAAGCTCTGCAGGCACTGAATGGCAAACTGTTCCAAAAGATCCTTGCTTTCATGAAGCTTAACAATTGACTTAGGGGAACCAGGGACCAAATAAATTTTAAAAAATAGACCCTCCATGATAAAAACCCTCAACAAACTTAGAAGGTAACTTCTTAAATCTGATAAAAGGCATCCATAAAAAAAAACCCACAGTTAACATCACACTTAATGGTGAAAGACTGAGAGCTTTCCCCTTAAGATCAGGAGTAAGACAAGGATGTCTCCTCTCATCACTTCTATTCAACATTGTACTAGGCGTTCTAGTCAGGGCCATTAGGCAAGAAATTAAAATAAAAGGCATCCAGTTTAGAAAGAAAAACTATCTCTATTCACAGGTGGTATGATCTTGTATATAGAAAACCCTAAGGAATCTACTGAAAAACTATCAGAATAAATGACTTCAGCAAGATTGCAAGATACTAGATCAATATACAACAGTAAACTATTTCTATACACTAGGAATGAATATCCAATAATGAAATTCAGAAAACAGTTCCTTTTACAATCACATCAAAAAGAATACTAGGAATAAATCCAACAAAAGATGTGCAAAGCTTATACTCTGATAACTACAAAACATTCTTGAAAGAAAAGATCTAAATAAATGGAAAGGCATCCCATGTTAACAGATTAGAAGACTTGGTATTGTTAAGGTCTCAATACTACCCAAGTCAGTGCAATCCCTATCAGAATCCCAGTTGGCTTCTTTGCAAAAGAAGATTCTGCAAAGAATTCTTTGATTCTAAAATATAGAAAACCGAAGGGATCCAGAAAAGACAAAACAATCTTGAAAAAGAACAAAGTTGGGGGATTCACACTTCGTGATTTCAAAACGTACTACAAAACAATAGTAATCAAAATAGTATAGTACTAGCATAAGGACAGATGTATAGATCAATGGAATATAATTAAGAGTCCATAAATAAACCCATGTATCTACGGTCAAGTGATTTTTACCCAGGGTGCCAAGACAAGGCAATAGGGGAAAGAACAGACTTTTCAACAGGTGCTAGGACAACTAGATATCCACATGCAAAAGAATGAAGTTGGACTCATCTCACACAAAATACAAAAATTAACTCAAAGTATATCAAAGACCTAAATGTAAGAGCTAAACTATAAAACCCTTACACAAACCAGAGAAGTAAATCTTCATGATTTTGGATTTGGCAATGGTTTCTTAGATAGGATACCAACAACAACAAAAATACAGAGAAATTGGACTTCATCAAAATTTAAAACTTCGTGCTTCAAAGGGCACAGAAAAGATAACCTACATAATAGGAGAAAATATTTGAAAATCATATACCTGATAAGGGACTTGGATCCTGAATACATACTCAATGATAAAAAGACAAATAACCCAATTTTTTTAATGGGAAAATAGTATGAATAGATATTTCTTCAAATAATATATACAAATGGAAAACAAGCACATGAAAAGATGTCTAACGTCATTAGCCATCAGGTAAAGGAAAATCAAACCTGCAATGAGATATTACATCACACCTCCTAGAATGGTTATAACAATAAAAAACAAGAACAACAAAAACAACAACAGGTAATAACAAGTGTTGGTGATGTTATTCCAATGTGGAGGACTCAAAAGCTATATATACTGCTGGTGGGAATGCAAAATGGTGTAGCCACTTTTGAAAAAACAAAAGGGAGAACATATAAGAAAAAAACTTCAGGGGATTTCCCTGGTGGTCCAGCAGTTAAGACTCCGTGCTCCCAATGCAGGGGGGCCCAGGTTTGATCCCTGCTCAGGGAACTAGATCCCGCATGCTGCAACTAAAAGATACCGCACACAGCAATGAAGATCCCACGTGCCGCAACTAGGACCCCCGCACAGCCAAATAAATAAATATTTTTTTTTAAAAAAAAAGGAAAACCTTTAACTTTTTAGTAATCATATTAATAGAAACATGTGTAATGTTATTCTGACACTTCTATGTAAAACTGGGATAAAGCATATAATTACACAATTTTCTAATTTAATCATCTTCAAGTTCAAACAGGGACTAATTCTACAGTGGAAAAACAAGAGATATAAACATAAGATAAAAGAGATTAAGTAAGAAGCCTGTAGTCCTGAGTGTGAATTGAAAATGTATATATGAATTTTCCTAGCTCTGGTCACTGAAAAGGCCTAGAAACAATGACCGACCCATAGCAATGAGTATACATAGACCTAGACTGTGATGTTGAAATACCATTTTGTACTAAGAAAAATCAGGACTTCTTATGGCTGTTTCCAAATCTGGCATCAGAAAAGTACAAGATGATACTGGAACACCTTATCATATCAGACAGCAATGAAGCAATCTAAGGACCACTAGGATCACGTCAAAAGGACTCAGAAGCCAATTTGAAGAGACTCTCACTGGTCACAGATGCGATAAATATGATCATCAGTAAGGATAACAAGTGCAGTGGAAGGAAACACATCAACTATATTTAAATTCATGAGTTAAAAAAAAAACTTTAAAAAAAAAAGAGTCACCTTTGGAGAATCATTCTGAAAACTGATCAAAATAATCAAGCATTTATACTGCTTATATGGAACTGGGTAACCAAATAGTAGATGAGAAGTTTCTCTTTATAGAAGTATTCCAGCTAACAAGAGAAATTTGAAAAAAAATATCACCATTTTACATCCTTAATAAATTAATGGATCTAGGCATTGAGCATCAATAGCTAACATCACAAGACGATTTTATGTGCCTCCTAATGAAAAAACACCACCACCTAGGAAGCAGTCTTGCCAGAAAACAAAAAACGAAAACCTCAAACCCAAATCTAATCAAACTTCTAGATGCGTTGTCCAGAGGGTAGCTACAACATGTGGTTATTTAAATTCTAATTAAAATTAAACAAAACTTAAATAAAATTAAAATTTTAGTTCTTCTGTCTCACTAGCCACATTTAAAGTGCTCAATAGCCACAAGTAGCCACATAAGACAATTCCTTACCCATCACCATAGACAATTCTATTGGTATTGCTCTGTACCAATTTATAGGAAATACAGAGAAGAGTGGAGTCTGACAGATCATACATAGGGATGCAATGAGTCCAGGAAATCCAGAATATGAGAAACTCTACACATCAAATACTTGGTTTCTTAAACAAGTGAAAAGGTAAGGAAAAAAGAGATGGGTGGAGGGGAATATTGTAGATTGAGAGATTTAAAAGGCATAGAGAAAAATAAACAAAAATAACCTGGTAAAACTAAACTTTGGTGTTCACTGATACACACTTGGAGGATGAAATTATAAAGAAAAGAAGGAAATGATTACCATAAGAGTCGTGATTCCTTCTGCAGAGAGGAGAGGACTATGACTAGGATGGACACATGGTGGTTACAGAGGTACTCACCTAGTAATCCATTAAGTTAAACAATTACTTTTATGTGTTTTTCTATAATCTGTATTAAATTTTACCCAAAAAATGCTTACATAAAAATCTCGGGGCTTCCCTGGTGGCGCAGTGGTTGAGAGTCCACCTGCCGATGCAGGGGACGCGGGTTCATGCCCCGGTCCGGGAAGATCCCACATGTCATGGAGCGGCTGGGCCCATGAGCCATGGCCGCTGAGCCTGCGCGTCCGGAGCCTGTGCTCCGCAACGGGAGAGGCCACAACAGTGAGAGGCCCGCAAACCGCAGAAAAAAAAAAAAAAAGAAAAGAAAAGAAAAATCTCGTTAAGTGCACAAGTGCTACCCAGTGAATTAAAATACATAATATGATAGCCATTGGGCCTCCCTGAGGAGTGACATTTCAGCTAAACCAAATGATCAAAAGAAGTCAGCCTTGGAAACATCAGAAGAACATTCCAGAAAAGAAAACAGAAGACAAGAGGTCTAAGATGGGATTAAACCTGGCAAGTTTAAGAACTGAATGAATTCTCTAGTGTGACTAGAGAGTGATGAGTGGGGGAAGAAAATTTACCAGTGTCATGGATTCCTGTTTGCTTAGAAATTATAAATGTTAACTCAGGGACACTACGTATTTCCTAGTTATAAAACACAAAGTATCTCAAATGTATGAAAACTTATGTGCAATGCTTCAAAATAAAGATTAACAATACTATTCAAACTTAGAGTTGAAAACTAACACACCACTGTAAAGCAATTATACTCCAATGAAGATTTAAAAAAAAAAACCAAAAAATAAGAAGCAAATAACAGGTAGGCAATACTGAAATCACATAATCTTTTAAAAAAATTCCCTAATTTTCTCATAAGTCAAACACACTACTTATATTCAGCCTCACCTCCTCTAAATCCCAATCATGGGGAACCTCCACATGAAATCTGGAGCAGTCCAAAGAATCAGCCTTGTGCTTACACTCGCTGGCAGACTGGCTGACACGAAACAACCCTCCGAGCTCTTCCTTGGTATCACCATCTTCTTCTTCATTATCCTCTGTCACTAAAGAGACGACCATGATAGAAAAGTGAGAATAAATCCACCCACTAGAGGACTAGGGACTGAGGGTCTCTGTTTGCAGTAGGTATGATGTGTGCCCCTGAGCGCATCAGCCACAGACACAGAAAGGCCATGGAACTACTGCTGAGCAGGTCTGGAGGACATCTGCCCTCCTGCAAGGCAGCAGCAAAGTGTCCATTGAGGAGGGAGAATACTGGGGGATGGGGCAGGGAGGAGACATTTAAAGACAGAGCTTTCAATTATCATAAAGAGTTTCTCTTGAAGAGTGCTGAGTCTCTAATCATTAAGAGTACTTAGAAAAAACCTGAATGGAAGTCAGTAAATACCAACCCCCGATTCCATGCTCCTACCTCACATATACTCCTTGGCCTTGCTATAACCATACAGTAAATAGGGACCACAATATCAGGTTCACCACTTTATTTTTTGCATTACTGAGTCAAGCTCTTTCCAAAAAGAACATATAGACAAATTTAATAAAATATAAAATCAGAGGAGAAAGGCAAAAGGAAAAAACAGAATGAGTAATACAGAGCACTCATTCTCAGAGAGGAAAAAACACCTTTTCAGGCAGAATTATTTTTCTGGTACTAAATTCTACAAAAAAATTCATGAAGGATTTTCTATAGGGGGTACAAAATGACATAATGAAGACTATTCTTATCAAAAGTTTTATGGCAAACCCATAAATCTACTTCATACGACTGATTTACGGTCCCCATGAGCTGATGATTAAAAACATCTGCCAAATATAAACTATGACAGCCAGGAATATCTTATGGATATCAAAAGTACCACCCAAATCCTCTAACCAATTTCTTCATCTCCTTTTCAGAAAATAGTCTAAGAAACTAAAATGTTTCTAGATCTGAACCAGAGCTCCTTTACCTGTCCCATAAATGAGCTTTCGAAGGTTTGGAGTTGTTTGTTGCTGCCTCAGAAAGGCCTCAGCTGCCTTCCTGGAAAGGTCTTCCTTCCACTTGAGGGCACCTGAAAGGACCAACACAGACATCAGTTAAGTCTGTTTGTCTGTCCTCTGCTTCAAGCTCATCACTCATTCATCCTGAAATCCTTTAATGACGTGTAATACTTGAACAGTTAACAAAGTCTCCAAAACAGCAGACCCCAAATGGTAGACATTCTATTTGTAGAACATTTTCAGTGCCAAGTTTGCAACGGCAGTTAAATTAAATTTAAGCATACCTGAAGTTTCTGTGGAATAGTTATTTTCTTCCTTATAATCTTCTTCCTCTCTGAGTAAGTCTTCTATATCACTGGTCTCATCAATTAAGCTCTCTGACACCAGTTTCTGACTACTGACCACTTGAGAAGGCTTTGGAAACTTTTTCCTAATAACCTCTTCATTTTCTGAATCCTCCTCCTCTGTACTGAGAGAGGAGTTTTCTTCAGATTCATCTTCAGATGCAAATGCCTCTTCAGCTGTGCAATGACCTGAATCTGAAGTGGTGAGGGTTGCTTTTTTCATTGTCAAAGACTTCTCCAGATTCAAACTATCACTCAGATCATTAGTTTGTAGCAGTCCTGGCTTACCACCTTCTCTAACAGCTTTAGATTCTAAAATATCCCTCTCTTCCTCTGCAGTGGAATCCTCTTCTTCAATGCTTTCATCATCTTCCTCTGTTGCTTCTTCTACTGAGCTTCTCTCAAGGTCATCATCACTGTCAGCAAACGCTGGCAAATCCACCTCAATGTCTTCTTCCATCTCAAGTTTTTGCCGTTTGATACCTTTACCAGACATATACTGTTTACCAGTCATTTCAGCATCTTCCCCCTCTTCTGTTTCATCATCACTAGAGCTATTTTCCAACCTGTCACCTTCAGACATTTCTTTATTATCTTCATCATCACTATCTCCAGACTCATCCTCTTCATCTCCAAAAATGGCTTTCCGACGCACTCGACCAGTTTTTAAATCTACCTGCTTTTCCTCTTTTGGCATCCACAGCCTATATTAAAGAGAAAATGCAAAATAATTCTATTTGTACAATAACCAGCTAATCTGCAAGTCAATAAATATGCAAAGAAATAGAAAATAATGTCAAGGAATGGTTTTAAATGACATAGCATATAAAGGAATGATGTGATAAATACTGGAATAGTTAATAAGCAAACTCATGCATATTTCCATAATACCACTCTACAAAAGAACTTATAGAGAAAATAAAGAGATAACCTTTATAAAAAAAGTCTAATTTTAGAAAGAAACTGCTCAAAAGGGAAGCGAGTGCTTAACAGATCTTTTAGAAGACCCACTAGTTCCAAGCTTGAAACAGATGATCCTTAGAGAAATGGCTGACTGCAGGTCCAAGGCAGGGAAAGTCCAAAATAAGCCTGGAACATACTGCTGTCAGAAAGCAAAAAGCGCTCAAGCACTAACAGGGACATGCCAAAAGGACACAGAAGATGGGGCTTCCCTGGTGGCGCAGTGGTTGCGCGTCCGCCTGCCGATGCAGGGGAACCGGGTTCGCGCCCCGGTCTGGGAGGATCCCACATGCCGCGGAGCGGCTGGGCCCGTGAGCCATGGCCGCTGAGCCTGCGCGTCCGGAGCCTGTGCTCCGCAACGGGAGAGGCCACAACAGAGGGAGGCCCGCATACCACAAAAAAAAAAAAAAGGACACTGAAGGGACAATATAAGCATCACAAAGACTAATGATAGTAATGGGATAATAATAAATATTTTTTAAAAACTCCATTAGTCAACAGTGATACTAAAATAAAGGGGTGAAAGCTCTTTGTTAAAGAATGCCAGCTAATGAATGGAGAAGGAATAACTAAGAATATTCCCATTTTGAAATCACCAATGCAATGCTTGATAAAGTGAAGATGCCAAAAATACGGGATGAAATAAAAAACTATCAAGCTATTTAATATAGCAGTATTACATAAAAATGTAAAAAAAAACAATTAGAAAAATACTAAAAATTGTACTAAAAGAGAATGGATAAGTTTGAATACATCAATAATAACAAAATGATGACTATATATAAGAAACTATATAGAAAAAGGAAATGTTCACAATATAGATATAAAAATTTCACCTGTATTATAACTGTAACTATGTTAGCGTATCCATGTACACAAGGATAATTACAGGAATGCTCAAAAATGAAAATAGCTAATAATAATGATCGTAATAACAGGGATCTTTTAGTGATACTTATCTGTCAGGCACCATGATAAGTAGTTTATGTGCACTATTGTGTTTAATCATCACAACTCCTGTGAGATATTAGGAAATTAATTGATTTCCTCAAGCTAGTAGGTCCACTGCACTTAATTACCATGCTATACCACCTGCTAGAGGGCAGCAGATGATTTTTTCCAAAAAATTTTTCCTGCTTTTGTATATATTTATAATAAATGATAAATTAGATGATCTCAATCATTTTCAGACTAATTTTTATTGGCAGTCATAAATCACTACAATAAAACCAAAATACCCACTATGTATAAATATACAAATTCCCAACCCAGACTGATAATAATTCACATAAGCCCTATATTAGTGGAAATTAAGCCACAGGAGATATTACAACACAATCTAAGTAAAAATTTTAGAGACAAGGTATGTGGCTTCTGGACAGTAACCTGAAAAAGCTCCCTGACTCTGCTTGTTATTTTGGCCATTAAAATAAAGCCAAGTGGCCTCAGGACTCCTAAGAAACAAAAGCAACCTATGGAAAAGGTTTTGTGAAATTTAAGGAATATTCTGAGTCTGTTAAAAAACTGAATCCTTCATATGATTTCAAGAAAATATTTCCATGTAATGTCACATAAGTAAAGAGCCCTCAGAAATACAAGCACATACAAAGCAAAAAGCAAAACCAAACAACCTGGAATGAATCCCACCAAAACGTTTTATGATGGCAGAATGATGTATGATATAACCTTATGTAATATAATTTTTTTTTAAGAACACAAAAACACCACACTTACCCTTGATTATCTATATCCTCTGACCCCAGTGGTTTGGAATCAGAAAAAAGTGTCACTCTACTTGAAGCCATCTTGGCATCAATAGTGGAATGGGTGGAAATGAGACTCTGGACCAGTTCATGGGTGGGCCTCACCTCCTCCTGTCAAGGCCACCAAGAAAGGGAAAGTGAGGAATGCACAAGGATTCTGAAGAAAAACACACTGGTTTCAATCAGTTTCTCAAAATTACCTTAAACACAGTTCCTGAGAACCTTTCTTACTGCCTCAAAAAAAAAAAAAAAAAAGAAGAGGAAGAAAAAAAGAAGAATTCTTACAAGGCCTAAAATTGATCTCTGTCCTCATTAAACTTTTCCAAATTGCATGGAGTATACAGTCTGATAACTTAAACACTGTGTTGCCAATGCTACAGAAAGCATTTACAGAAAAATCCCATTTCAGAACAAAGAAATAAAAATCTGGAGTCTATTTTTTAAAAATCTGTTACCTTTGATACAAAAATTGCACTTCAAGGAATTTACTGCATAAAAAGACCCCTCCCAGTGAGCAAAGCTGCATGTGCGAAGGCGCTCACTATAGTACTGCTCAAACCAGGGGAAACTGGGACTGAGCCCCATAGCCCTCCAAGGATTGGTTCAGTAAACAAAGTTTATCTATACGATGAAATACTACACAGCTATGAAAAAACTGAAGCAGTTCTATGAATACTAACAGGGGAAAAACAGATTCACATATTCT
This sequence comes from Physeter macrocephalus, assembly GCF_002837175.3. Taxonomy (NCBI): domain Eukaryota; kingdom Metazoa; phylum Chordata; class Mammalia; order Artiodactyla; family Physeteridae; genus Physeter; species Physeter macrocephalus. Next base: position 10,471,728 of record NC_041233.1, on the reverse strand, counting down.
TAGGTGCCCCCCAAAAGTTGCAAAAGCATTTACAGTTGGATCCCATATAACAAATACTATTTCTCTCTAACACACACACAAATACCATATATATGGTATCTGCAAATAATATGTAATAATTTAGATAAAAAATCTAAATAAATATGTATATGTTTAGAGAAAAACAGAAAAAAAAGAGAACGACCAAAGAAAGCTAGAAAACGTATCAATTTTATATGATGAGAAATGGGAAGTACAGGCACCAAACTGCTTCCAAAGCTCACATTGGGGACATGGGATCCCCTGTGTGTCTTGGCAGCAGGGAGGTATGGAGGATGTGACTTTTGCTTTCTGCTTGGTGCAATTTAAGTATTTTGAACATTTACAATATGCACTGTGGCCTTTATCATAAATATGACTAAAGATAAAAAGCTTCAGTAAATAAAAGGTGACTACATAACTTCCCGTGACTTCCCTCTCACCGATTCCTGGAAGCCATGGCTGCCCCCAAGGTCGACATAGACCGCATCTTTGTCATACAGCACACCACCAACTCCAGAGAAAGGTGCATACACCAACTTCTCCTTCTCATTTAAACAGCGCTTCTTTTGTTGTTCAGGAAGCGCGCAGGGGTCTGGGAGGAAACTGACGTCACTCACAACAAAATCTCCTACACCTGGAAGACAGACACAGGAAGATGGCTTCAGCTGACAAGTGACTGGCGGCAGAAATGGCCCACAGTCGGAAGGCTTCAACCACAACAAGGGTACAGTTTGACACTAGCACTGCATCTCTTTAGCTAAACAACACCATCAGAGCAGAGGAAATTTGGTCAACTCAACACCTTGGGTGGCCAATGCAGAGCTGAGTTAACTCTTAAAACCTCCAGGAAGATGGCTCTATCTTGTCTGGCCATTTTTCAGTTTTCCTGAGAAATGAAGTCATCCCAAGAGTTTTACAAATATAGTATATTTTACAACAAAAGGATACCTGGTATGTGAATTTGGCTTTTATTTTTCAAGTGTCCTCCTCTTAGATAACCATAAAGAGACACCTTTCGGTCACACTTGATATTTGTTCGAATATCTTCTGGGTTTGTCAAATCTTCCATCCTAGAAAAATAAAACCCAATTATATGGCAGAAATAAATGTCAGAGTTCCTGTACCTCTCAGAAATAAGGGAGCAGAGTTCACCATCTACCAGGGGCAAAGGGGCAAACACATGACTGCATCTCTCTCAGACTCTACAGGATACACATTCCACAAGCAAGACACCAAAAATGGGAAACAACATGGCCCTGGAGTTGAGGAAAAGTAGAGAACATATCCAGAAAAATCATTTCTGGAAGATTAAGCTTTGACCTGGATTTTTTAGTGTGGCTTGGATTTTGGCAGGTGGAGAAAGGGTATTCCAGGCTGACAAAATATATGAAAAAAGTATAAAGGAAGGAAAGCACAGGGCACATCTGAGTGACTGGAGCACCACGGTCCAAAGGCAGCATCACTGAAAATTAAGGATAAAAAAGCAGGATGGGGCCCATATCCTGTAGCCTTAAATGCTTCAGAATCCTCACATTTTTCTAAACATCATACTTTACTCCTGAAGCCACAGCATCTTTAAGTAATGATACAAAAAAGTAGATATTTTCCATCAAGTATATTTCTCTCACCACTATTCAATAAGACAAAATAAGCTCTGTTATTGTTCTTTTCCTAACTTTTTAGCTTTGAAACATATGGGTCAGGAAGAAAAAGTCTGCATTCACTTTTTACCTGTCTGCCAGGATATAAGGGTGAGAAGTCTGCCATGTAAGAGGCCTAAACTTCATAACTGTAATAAAACGGCCCAGATTGTGAATTTCTTGGTTTTGATATTCTCCGTGTACCATTCCAGAAAGGTAAAATAGTTTGGCACCCTAAATATTAAGAAAAACAAAAAATTAAATTTCAATGAAATTCTTGTCAACACTGCACCAAAATAAAGGCCTTTAAATATGAAGCAATCCTAAGAAAGGGAGACTTCTAGTGACCCACTGTGCCAATGCTTCCAGAACTTCTCTGGCTTCTTTCAGGACTCATCTTTTTAGGGCTTTGCATGGACAGAACTGCAAATATATTTAGTTTCAAGTCAAGCAGTGGCGCCTATCTGGAGTATGGATCCATAAGGAACAGTGAGGCTCCTGGGCACAGAAAAAATTTTATGACCGATGGGACACAACACAGTAGTATGGGGGAGAGGAAGGAGTGGCAGTATGTGTGCGCTATAGTTCCTGGTCCTGTAACAAGGAAAAACTTTGGACAAATTCTATTAAATCACAAATCCAAAATACTTAGAGCCAGACACTGCCTGGTGCTGGGGGATGCAGAGACAAATGAGACACAACAAGAGGTCCGGAATAAAGACTATCTCAAGGAAATATTCTAGGGACTATGAACAGATATAGTAAGGAAATTAAGGAGGTGATCCTGTAAAGATGTTTGTTAATCTCTCCCACTCATTCTATTTTTAAAGGATTATAGTGTTAGTATTCAATAATTAATTCTCTTCCTACCGGGTAGACTTCTGTCCAGAACCTGTGTTTTAGTCGCTTCTTTGTCTTCTTCAGTTGCTTATTATACTTAAAGGAATCTAGATGAGTGAGAACGCCCATAATTTTAGGAAAGCCATGAACTTGACAGATGTTTAGGAACTCAAATGTTTCCATTTCAAACCCAAAGCTGGCATCTATAAGCATCAGAGCCTAAAAACAGAAGACACAATTTCTCAAGGAGGCTACCGAAAATAGACCATCACCAAACTATGGCTCATGAGCCAAATCTGGCCCATCACTTGTTTTATAACTAAAGTTCTATTGGAACGCAGCCATGTTGACTTGTTTACATATTGTCTACACCTACATTTGTGCTACAACCGCAGTTCAGTGATTGCAATAGAAACTGGGACCTACAAAGCCTAAAATATCTACTATCTGGCCCTTTATAGAAAAAGTTCACCAACTCCTGCTCTAGACTAAATCAAATGATTATTTAGGGAATCACCATGATAGAGAAAACATTATCCTTTGACTTGCTCTAAAAGGCAACCTTGACACAGTCTCAACCACATTTCAAGAATGTGAATATGAGAAATAACTCAGAAAGGGCCGAATCTAATTTGGCCCTTACCTGAAAAGTCCTCACTTCAAGAAATAAAGATTTTTGTAAGGTGTTCTTAAGCCAAATAACAGATCTCTAACAAGGAAACCAAATAACAGGTCTCTGATATCCAAAAAAATGGGAGGACGTGGTAATCAATGAAAAACATCAAAAACATGAAGAAAGCCAAACATTTTTGTTTCAATCTCCTCAGGGGAAAAAAAGTTTTCCACTGGGAAGTATGTAGTAAGAAAGCTCTACCTTAGAAGTTAATTGGTAACATGCAATTGCTCAGAAACTAAAAAAGTCTACCACTTCTGAACTGAGTCAAAGGATAGTCATGGATGGTAATCTGTAAGAAAATATAAGTACATAAGACCAACTTTTAAAATTTATACTCTTCAAACATGCAAAACAATTTCATAGTTGATTCCTAGAGACTTAAGACATCTCTGTCCTCATCTTTCTGTAGCTAACTAAAAATAATTTAAAAAAAAACCAGAAACTTAATCTTTGATTAAACTAGGGAACATTCATAATCCTAAACCACAAAATACATGAAGGTGGACCACTGAGCACTGTGAGGAAGCACAGCTGTGTGGGCTGGCTGTGGAGCATTCCTACACCCCATTTGATACCGTGGCGTGACAAGTAGCAAGCAATCGGTTGTAGAGTCAGAAGAACAGGTGGGTGGCAAACAGTCCCTGAGCTGACAATCTTTGTCAACTAAAGATAAGTAAAGCCTCTATTACTCCTCCAATGTTCATACATCTGCACGCACACACACACAAATGCGTGAATCCATGTACTGTGTGCCTTCGCTGTGACTTAGGAAGCTTTATGACCCAGAACAGAGCAATCAACATTAAGCTAGGCTGGGCCTCCCTGGTGGTGCAGTGGTTAAGAATCTGCCTGCCAACGCAGGGGACATGGGTTCGAGCCCTGGTCCGGGAAGACCCCACATGCCATGGAGCAACTGGGCCCGTGCGCCACAACTACTGAGCCTGCGCTCTAGAGCCCACGTGCCTAGAGCCCACGTGCCTCAGCCCATGCTCCGCAACAGGAGAAGCCACCGCAATGAGAGGCCGTCGCACCGCAACCAAGAGTAGCCCCCACTCGCCGCAACTAGAGAAAGCCCACACACAGCAACAAAGACCCAATGCAGCCAAAAATAAATAAAACAAAACCAAAAAACATTAAGCTAGGCTAAATAAATAATGGTACATACAACAGAATACTTAAAAAGAATGAGGTTGAACTTAGTGCTTATTTTACACCTCCAAGACATACTAAGTGAAAAAAAGCAAAGCACAGAACACTGTGTATGATAAACAGTATGCACTTTAAAAGGGTTGTATGTGTATTTATACACGTATCTGGAAAATACTGCTGAGAGGGACTGAGAGACTAGGGGTCAGAGCAAGGAAAGCAAAATCATGCATCGTGCATACCCTGTAGCACAGTTTGAATATCTTACCAAATGCATGTGTTCCTTTTTTTTTTTTTTTTTTTTTTTTGCGGTACGCAGGCCTCTCACTGCTGTGGCCTCTCTCACCGCGGAGCACAGGCTCCGGACACACAGGCTCAGCGGCCATGGCCCACGGGCCCAGCCGCTCTGCGGCATGTGGGATCCTCCCGGACCGGGGCACGAACCCGCGTCCCCTGCATCGGCAGGCGGGCTCCCAACCACTGCGCCACCAGGGAAGCCCCATGTGTTCCTTTTTAAATCTTAAAAAGATGTATATGAAAGGTATCTTTCTTAATATGTGTATGCTTTTAAGATTAGTATACAATATATGTTACATAAAAGAGAAACTAATGACATGCTGAACTATTTCAATCATTTCAAGTACACAAGATTTAATAAGTTTATACTATTTTGTGTTGGCAATAACACACTTATTTTTATTAATGGCAGCATTACATATTCAAAATTTGAATGGTACTTATTTTCTGATATTAAGATAGCACAACTGTAACATCTATATTAAATTACTTTTTATGGGGCTTCCCTGGTGGCGCAGTGGTTGGGAGTCCACCTGCCGATGCAGGGAAAGTGGTTGGGAGTCCACCTGCCAATGCAGGGAACACGGGTTCATGCCCCGGTCCGGGAAAGATCCCACATGCCGCGGAGCGGCTGGGCCCGTGAGCCATGGCCGCTGGGCCTGCGCGTCCGGAGCCTGTGCTCCGCAACAGGAGAGGCCACAGCAGTGAGAGGCCCGTGTACCGCAAAAAAAAAAAATAAAATAAAAATTACTTTTTATTTTATGTTTTAGGAGACTTCCTGAGCCAAAGGGTAAAATCTGTAGCTCTTTGTCCCAAATAGCCCTTCAGAAGGTGTTAAATTAAAAAAAAAAAAAAAAAACAACCAACAAGGTATCTGTTACCCCACACTTCCTAATCAATACGGTTTAATTTTTTTTTCCTTTTTGGCTTATTTTTGCTAGTTTTAAAGGTAATTAACAAACATTAACATTTATATAAATGCAATCAAGGCTGCACAATTTCCAGATGCTGAGTACAGTATAGATTTTCTATTATAAACTCTGACAACTTCTCAAGGGTAATCCATGAGATTTTTTACCCAATATGGTAAAAAGATCCATATTTTATCATAATCATTAAGAACAGAGTTTCTGGCACCATCAAGAGCAGAATTCTCATCCTCAGAAAAATTGCTTAACTTCGGGGAGCCTCGATTTCATCATACGTAAACTAGAGATAATACCTACTTACCTCTAAGGCATACTGGGGGATTAGATGAGCTAAATTTGTAGAAAGCTGTTAGCACAGTGCCTAGTAAGGGTCCAAGAAATGGTACTATTATAAACTTGTATGTATGTATGCATATCTTAATGAGCTTTTATTAGCTACATTCATTAAAGTTTTCCTCTGACCTATGGTCTACTTTTAGATTTCAGAATACATTTCATTATGCACATTCTATTTTTACTATAACAATTACTATCATCATCAATTCAAATATATCTTTTGTATCCCTGATGATATTCATCATTTTTTTTAATAATCTTAAATCCTTCTTCCCTTCAACATGGGATAAATAACCTATCACATTGCTGTAAATCCCCATCAGAAACCCATGCTGCCCCCAATGACTTACCAAATCTGCTACTTTAGCCAGATCAATCATCATGTTAATGTCACATCCACATTCAATAATGGTGAGTCTGCGCTTTTTACCTATAAGTGAAAAGATGAATACTTTTAAAAAGTCTTGGAAAAAAATCTGTTAACTCTAATTATTATTTTTAATTGCACCTAGTAAAGCACCTGTACATTCACAAGAGTATGCCAGAAGTTTATTTTTATAGGAGAAAACTGATCAAATAAAGTAAATTTCAAAAAAGTAAATTAGTTTTCTTGTTATGTTCTCTAATTTTAAAATAATATCAAAAGCCTACCCATAGGAATCAAGTGCTCAAATAGGTAAAATTCCAACTGGAATGGGCAGACAAGTAGGCTTCATGATGGCTGTGATCCTGATGTTCAGCAGTGGGCCAAAGCTTCTATCTCTATCAAAGCTTCCCCTGTTCTCAATACAGCAAAAAAACCCTCAAACCTAATGCAACAGAATGTTCATGGAGCAATCATTATTTCTAAATTAAGCTAAAAGAAATCAGTCAAAATGATGGGAATGCCTTAAAGAAAAAGAAAAGCCTCAATCCAACTATATTATTACTATGAGAAGAGATTTCAGATTCTACCACTGCCACCTGGGAATTTGTTTCATCCTCCCTCAGACTTTAGAAACATCACCATTTCCCAGAGCAGACAAGTTCTCACAGGAAAAAGTAAGGAAAAACTCCCTCACTTCCACAAGAACGTGGCTTCAGGAGGGCAAACAGGTGCACCTGGTACATAGCAGATACTCACTATCTGTTAAATGAAGGTGCTCACCATGACCAAGCCAGTCTGCCCAGGCCTGCCAAGCCTTCAGAGGAGCATAGCTGGCAAATCCATACAGCAGTTACAATAAGGTATACATCTACATCATTATTATCTCTGGGAATCTATCCTTTTCTGAAGCTACAGCCACCTTAATAAAACAAGAGCAGTAACATGGAGTGACAGTATTACTTTACCATTTACCAGTGAAGAAAATGTTAAACAAAGACATGCATGTCCCACAGATAACAGCACCTCCTACCTGACACGATTGTTACAGGGCCTCTGATCTCTGTCAGCTTCTGCCTGGTAAAGTTCCGAATGAGGCACTGGATCAAAGTGCTCTTTCCAACTTTTGGAGGCCCCATCACCACTACCACTATTGGTGGGGGCTCTACTGGAGTTCGATCAACCACTGGAATGTGATGCTTTTTTGTCTTCAAATCCTGAGTCCTATTTGTTTAAAAGAAAAAAAAAGTAAATTCACTTTCAAAATATAAAAGCCATCATCCCTAGAAGCACAAACTTTAAAGAGAGCAGAACAGACAATATGTGAATACAATTAACTTGTTAACTTCTGGCACCAATCCAAATAACCCCTTCAGTAAATATATACAACACAATAGCAGAGCTGAAAACTATACACACCTTAAATCTGACTGCCTTATTAGCTGACTTTAATAGTTTAAAGAAAAAACAAGAGGCAAACATGGAGGCAGTGTACCATAATAAATAAAAGCAGAGGCTATTGGGTTAAATTTGGCTCTCCTACTAAGAGAAGTTAATTCAATAATGTTTAAAGTACACTGCCTTTAAAGTACATATAGTAAGGACCCACTAAATAAAGCTGTTTAATACTACATACTCCAAATATATGAAACATATCCAGAAAATAACACAAGCACACCTGTTACCATAGACATTGTTTAAAGTTTACAAACAAAACAAATTCTATAAAGAAAAACTCTTTTTCTCTTGGACAAAAGAAGCCAATCAGTGTGCAGATGCTGGAGGCAAAGTGACGTCCACAGCAAAGACTTCTCACATTTCAGTAAAAGAAATATGACTTGCATCTCCATGTCCTTCAGAGTTGGAACAGACTCATGAATCCAAACCTCTGGAGAGGCTCCTACTATTTAAAAAGAATAATTGGAAGAACCACTAGACTCCAGCTAAACATACCTGTGAAAGGATCTCGCCATCCGCACAGCAGACTGGACTGCAAATGCTTTGGGGTTTCGCTTCCGGGCATCTTCCTCATCTCCAAGTTGGAGAGCCTGCAGATGACGTTTCTTCTTCTTTTCAGCTTTGGGCCCACTGTTTTTCTTTCTATGTTTCTTCGGGTCCTTAGTCTCCATAGTAGCTTTTCACCAATCCACAACTAACTCTAACCTACAGTGAGTGGGGTGGGGGCAGGGGAAGCATTTTACAATCCAGAAAACACCCAGAGAAAAACAGTAAATTTCATTTACGTCTTTACGAAGAGATATATATTTGTTTACCCAACAGGCGTGGAAACTGCTTAATACTATCCCGACTTTGAGGCCTTCCCTGGTGGCACAGTGGCTAAGAATCCGCCCGCCCAGGCAGGGGACACGGGCTCGAGCCCTGATCTGGGAAGATCCCACGCGCCGCAGAGCAGCTAAGCCCGTGCGCCACAACTACTGAGCCTGAGCTCTAGAGCTCGCGAGCCACAACTACTGAGCCCTTGTGCCGCAACTACTGAAGCCGGCATGCCTAGAGCCCTGCTCCGCAACAAGAGAAGCCACCGCAACAAGAAGCCCGTGCACTGCAACGAAGAGCAGCCCTCGCTCACCGCAACTAGAGAAAACCCAGGCGCTGCGACGAAGACCCAACACAGCCAAAGATAAATAAATAAATTAATTATCCCCAATTTCACTTATCTCTATTATGCTATAAATTAGTTACCTCTGCTTAAGTTACTTTTTATTTGCCTTAAATGTCTACATCAGCACTGTCCATTTCTGCAATGATGAAAAGTCTACATTTTTCAGCACCGTAGCCACCAGTCACATGTAGCTACTGAGAAATTAAAATGTACCCAGTGAAACTGAGAAACTGAATTTTAAATTTTATTTAATTTTAATTAATTCAACTCTAAATTTAAATAGCCATATGTGACTAGTGGTTACCATACTAACTCAGCCCTAAATATCAACTGGACTAATGAAATGGCCTCCAAACTTACACTATTTTTAAGATATTTTATTCTGAAAAACTAAATCATTTTAACAACGCTCCAACATAATAGCAGTATTACTTTTAAAACTGTTGAATATGTAAAATTTTCAAGTTCTAATACTCATCTATATGCCTTTAAAAAACAGCAGTATCTCCGTGCGTGAGATCTGACTGACTCTGGATGATGCCTGGACACCACATGGATTTGTAGAAACCCTTACAATGATTTCTGAGAGGCCCAGGAATTTATGGCCCATAAGCTGGAAACCACTGGATTAGACAGTTCTTTAGGAAATTGGGTCGCATCTGCGCTTGCTTAAAAAAAAAAGGGGGGGTGGGGGGGTCACTTCATTCAAGGTACTGAATTCATTTCAGTTCGATATATATTTGCATCGGCCTATAATGCACTAGGCATTGTGCATGGAGACGGCTACAGCTGCGATCTGAACTAGTGGAAGAAATACAAACCCATGTCTTCTATACCATGCTACAAGGGCCGCATCAGAAGTCTGCACAACCGCTGGAGATCAGCCAGAGGTTTCCCACGGACACACACCAGAGGAAACAGAAAGTCCACATATACCAGCATAATGTCAAAAAACCCTAGCCAGGAGTCAGGAGAGCTGGTTTCTAGGAACGCTTTCACTGAACAGCTGTAGAATTCCAGAGACATTATTTTTCTTCTCCATTATATTTGGGTTCCGAACTTGTACTGATGCCTTCCTCCTTTTTTCGGCGTATAGGGGTGGGAAAAGCACAATCTGGAGTCCACGGATCTGGCTCCGGTTTAAGTCACCTGCTAGGATTACCCCGATAGGAAACGACCTCTCACCTCTCCCTGTCACCTCCCCTCCCGGTCCCGGCTCTCTGCGTGAATTCATTCAGCACTTCTCCGGCAGGTACCAAATATGTCTGTCCGGGCCACGAGGCGCTGCTCGGGAGCAATCTGGGAGAACCGAGCGATGACCTTACCACGCGCGCGACTCGCGACCCTCCCGGAGCCCCAGCCCCGAAGACCCCACCGCCGCCGCCTCCCCCAGCCCGCGACCGTTACCGGGATCACAACTGCTACTCCTCCTCAGGCCCGCATGGACAGCGCCGGAAACGGAAATGCAACGTACCCGAGGACTCTACACGCCGGCGGGAAACAAGGAGGCCAAAGAAAGAGAACTGCGGAGGGACGACTTTCAAGGGAAAGCCGATGGAAGGCTCGTGATTGGCTGAGGACGGACGCAGGCAAAGTCTGCGCGGTGCTCTCCACCTGGAGCCCCGCCCCGCTGCCGCGCCGGCGGGTGCCGCTTTGCATCCCAGCGGCCGCACTGCGCTGGTGATACCCTTGGTCTCCGAGCCCCGGGTGTAGCGGACGCCCGAGTTCATCCGGAGGCCGTGGTGACGGTGCGGCATGGTGCCCGCTCCCTGGTTCGGGACAAAAGCCAGAAATAACACATTTATGCTGGTCACCCCGGAGTCACTGCGCCGGCCCACTCCTAAAGCCCCAGGCACTGCGTCCTCCGACTGGCCCAATGGAATAGCACTCGGCTGGGAGTCGCAATGGTTGGTCCACTTGCTCATCCTTAAAGATGACAGAGCTGGAGATTTCTCGGACGTCTTTAGTGCTAGGACCCTCTTTTGCTGGGACCAACAGACTCTGACCCAGCACGAAATGCTTTGCCCTTTCTCTGTTGCAGGAAAAAGAGCTTTCCCTGGGAGATGCACTTCTTGACGTTTTCTTGAAGCACAACTTTGCCTTCCCAGGGCTCTGCCCATTCCCACCTCTCGGGTGAGCTGGAATGCCCTAGTGCCTACAAAGCTAGGTACATTTTCAGAGTTTGAATCTCCCTCTTGTCTTGGAGGCTTTTCAGTATGATCCCACCAAAGCACCCGAGGCTCAGTTCTTCTACCTCACAAAAGTAGGCTCATCTATGCTTCATGCCTTGTCACAGCGGACCTGTTCTGTCCCTCAGCATCCCACAGGTATTCACTCTGCCTATACTACACATTCTGTGCTGTGCTTGGGAGGCTACTGTATAGGGCACACACTTCTCTCATCTGTGAAGAGCTTATAATTTTGTGACACCCTGCAACACTGTTCCCCTCACTTCTTGGAGATTTCAGTATACAGGTACGTGATCCTTCTAACAACCTCTTGGCTCCATGAATCCCACTCTTATCCTCTTTCTTACCTCAGACTCTCACTCTCCCTGTGATCACACCCTAGACTTTGTCCCGTTCAAGGAATGGAACCCTGGAAGCATCCCACTATAACCACCACCTGCTTTCTTTACAGGTTACTCCCTCTAATGCCCTGAAATCAAGACTTCGTAACCCTACCCACACCTCCAACCCACATTGTACTACCTTATTCCCTTATGACTTCTCCCTCCCTAGTAACCTAGCTTAAACTCCGTGGTCAATCATTATCATCAGTGTCTTGCATCCTCAACTCCCTCACCTCCCTGTCGCCTCATCATACCTGCTTGGTAAATTGAGAGCCCTGGATAAAGCCAATTAATTGCCCATCTACTCTATACTACAGCAGTGCATGGCTGGAGGAAAACCCAGAACCATGCTGACTACCCTCACTTTAATAATTCTAACTTTGCCTGGTCTATGCCATTCTTCTAAATGTGTATTTCACACCTCCTCTTCCCTCTTCAGTCCTTCTCACCACCTCCCCCTTCCTTACTTTCTACTTCGCTGAGAAAATGGAAGTGGAGACTCCCGTCACCAAAGACTTCCACCACATCCAGCTGTGTCCCTCTCTGCTGCCTGCCTGTTACTGTAGATGAACTACCCCTGTGTCCACCTAAAGGAATTCTATACCTGAGTGCTGGATCCCGTCATCCCTTACTACTCCAGGGCATCACTCCAGCCCATCTATTCTCTCCCCAGCATCATCAGTCTTTATTGGACTATTCCCATCATACAGCATGTAGTTATTTCTCTCATCTTCAAAACAAACGAACTCCTCTTGACCCCATTTCCTCTGTCTGTTACTACATCTTTCCCCTGCTCCCCTTTGAGGCAAAATTTCACAAAACAACTGTCAATATGTTTTCTGGTTCCTCTCCTCCTATTCTTTGATTCACTTTGCTCCCAGAATACCACCTACCACCCTGGCTGCTCCTCCACAGTGGCCTTTGCTGGTTCTTCCACTCCTGCCTGACCTATTAAAGTGATAGCCCACAGGGCTCAGCCTTTGGTCTTCTTCTGTGTCTATACTTATTCCCTTGGTGATTTCATTCTGTCTTTTAGTTTTATATGCCATCTGTATCAGTCACTGATTTATTGTAACTGTGCTACAAATTCATCCTTCATTACCTACTCTGCAAAAATGGAGTTAGGCCCTTTATATTTACTTTGACACTGGTATGATGTTTGGTTTTGCCAATAGAGGGTGACGGAGAAACTTCGCAGGAGGAAGCAGTCTTTCTTCCTGGTTCTGCTGTGCTTCCTGGCTGGGCTTCTGAAGGTGGGTACTTCTCCAGGGCCAGCTCCTCTGGTATGTGGTGGCCAGCAGCCCCCCATTCGCCCATCCCAACTTCCCAGCAGTTTTGTCATGGCCTGACTCTCCCAAGACACCACCCCTTTCCCCAGCACCTGAAGAGGGATTTCCAACAAGTTCCAGTGGTGCAGCACCACAGGGACTCCCCTGACACTGGTAGGCCATGGCCACACCCCTCCAGTGAGGTCTGGATCTCAGCTCTTGGGGCCAAATATGGGGCTAGGGGAGGGACCTCTTCCTGGGCCCTCCACCTCCACCCTAGGGTAGTGGCTGCTCCTCACATCTGCTGTTCTTATTTGCTTTAGAGTTCCCTTTACTTCTTACTAAGTCCATGCCTCATTGCTCCAATTCCCTGTTGTAGTTAATAATTCTTGGGGTTTTTTTTGCACAGTTAATTCAGTAATTTTATATTCTCCTTTTATCATTTGTTATAAGTTTCTTTTTTTTTTTTTTATGGTATGTGGGCCTCTCACTGTTGTGGCCTCTCCCGTTGCAGAGCACAGGCTCCGGACACGCAGGCTCAGCGGCCATGGCTCACGGGCCCAGCCGCTCCGTGGCATGTGGGATCTTCCCGGACCGGGGCACAAACCCGTGTCCCCTGCATCGGCAGGTGGACTCCCAACCACTGCGCCACCAGGGAAGCCCTATAAGTTTCTTAAATAAGAGAATTTCATAGGCTATGATATGTCACCAATGACATGTACAAAATAAGTTATAGGAAGAGATTATGTTTACACACACTTCAGCAATAGTGATATGGATGATTTATTCTGGAACACACTACAAGCCTTAAAATTCAGTAATTGGGAAATTAAAGGCTAAAAATATGCAGATTTGTAGCAAAACACACTGCAAAATAAATCAAATATCTCTCAGCAATGGAAAATAATAACAAACACTATTTAATTGTTAAACAGTAAAAATAGCTAACATTTATTTAGCACGTGAAAGACACCTTAGTAAGCACTTTACATTTCATCTCATTTATTCCTCACAAAACCACTATCAGTAAGGTATATTTTTATTGTCAATTTATTGCTAAGGAAAATGAGTCAAAGAGAGCTTTAGTAGCTGGTGATTTCTTAACAGTGTCAGGATCAAGACTTAAACCAGGTAGTTTGACACCAAGGCTAATACAGGAGAAATGAGAAACTAATATTTCTCAAGAAAATACTGCAAACACACTGAAAACTAAGCATCTGTATTATAACTCTTCCTGTAGTGAGTATCAGAAAATAGAATCCAAACTGGATTGGGCAAATGGAGAATGTATTGGTTAGTAGAGCTGACAGGCCCAAGAGTATAAATTACTTCAAGAGAAGCTTGATTCAAGGGCACACATAATGGCACATCTCTCCATTTGCGGTTATGTTTTCCTTTATCATGGATTCTGTATTTAGGCTTCATTTGGTATCAAGATGGCTCTCAGCAGCAATAAGTCCACATCCACCAGGTTAAATTTCAAAGAGGAAAGGAAAGGAGAGGGTTGAGGAGGAAGGGAAATGGGAAAGAGATACTTCCACAGAAGTCCTAGCCAGTAACTGTTGAATTGTTATAAAATACCATCCTGTAATAATTCTTAACATAAACTTTGCCTTTTCAAATTACAGTGTGGTTTCTTTTTCCCGATTGGACCCTGATCAATGTAATATCATTTGCCAACAACTCCCAAATTTGTATCAATGACTGAGACCTCTCTCCTGAACTCCAGCCACCACCGTGACAATCCAGCTGGATGTCAAATAGACATCTAAAACGTAACAGGCCCTAATGGAACTAATGATCTTCTCTCTAACTGGCTGCCCAGCTTTTATCTCAGTTGATGACAGTTCTGTCCATAAAGATGATTAGGCCAAACACCGTGGACACATCCTGGCCTCCTCTCTTTTTCTATCCTCCATATCCAACCTGTCAGGAAATTCCTGTTGATCCTACCTTCAAAATATAACCAGTATCCAACCACATATCACCATCTCCAATACTCCTGCTCTGGGCTGAGCCCCATCTTACCACACATGGGTTACTGCATGACCTCTTAGTTAGTCTTCCTCCAACCACCCTTACCCTTGCACAGTCACTTCACAATGCCGTAGCCAGAGTGATCCTGTAAAAACGTAAGGCATCAATCGCAATTTATATTGGTATAAACATCTTGGAAGATGGTTTGGCATATCTATTATTACTGACCATACATCTACTCTACAAGCCAGTGACAGAAATATATACTGAAAGACATGTACAAGAACGTTCATGGGCTTCCCTGGTGGCGCAGTGGTTGAGAGTCCGCCTGCCGATGCAGGGGACAAGGGTTCGTGCCCCGGTCTGGGAAGATCCCACATGCCGCGGAGCGGCTAGGCCCATGAGCCATGGCTGCTGAGCCTGCACGTCCGGAGCCTCTGCTCCGCAACGGGAGAGGCCACAACAGTGAGAGGCCCACGTACCACAAAAAAAAAAAAAAAAAAAAAGATCCCTCACATTATAATCCCAACTTTTAGACTTGTAATAATTGGATCCTGATCCCAAGACAGCAAAAGCTACTGCAGAGATTGCTACAACCAAGAATAAACTTTATAGCATGAGTGGTAATGGACAATCACATCACTCAGAATTTCCTGCCAGCTGTATAAGGCAGAGTACGTGTAATTGCCAAAACCTCTTGCTTCAGTTGCACTACTGAACCATGGAAAGTGAACAAGTCAATCTCTCACCTTAGAGAGAATGGCTCTTTAATCTCAACGATACCTGCAACATATTTACCTGGAGTGGCTCTGGATGGGGAGCCTGGTTGCAGTCTTCCCTCCAAGTGGGATTGACTATCCTGCTGGTGCTCATAGTTGTGATCATGCTCATCTAATGTTGTCTAAGACAATAGAAAGGATGGGTACAATTAATTACGTTATATGATGGAATAGCCTACGCTTCAAAAAATTAACTGTTTACATAAAAGATTGGGGGTAGAGTTGCAAGAAAATATCTCTGCCATGACACAGTGGTGGGCTGGTACATCTCCTGAGTCTTGGTTGGATGCAGTTCCTTTAAATTAAAAGGAGATAAGCCTGACAAGGAGTTGCCATGAGAGAGTTTTTCATGCCTGTCTTGTACGAGACTGCTACAAGTCAGTTTCTCATCCATCACCTTAGTCTCAGTTGAAGGAATTTCTACCTTCCCCTCTTCTCATTTTTTTTTTTTTTTGGCTGCACCGCGTGGCTTGTGGAATCTAAGTTTCCCAACCAGGGATTGAACCCAGGCCCTCAGCAGTGAAAGCACCGAGTCCTAACCACTGGACCACCAGGGAATTCCCTCTCATCTTTTAAGAATAAAATATCTAAGAATAAATTTAACCAAGGAAGTGAAATTCTTGTACAATGAAAACTAGAAAACTTTGCTGAAAGAAATTTAAGAAGACTTAAATAAATGTAAAAACAGCCTGTGTTCATGGACTGGAAGATTTAATATTGTTAAGATATCAGTACTTCCCCAAAGCAATCTGCAGACTTAATGCAATTTCTGTCAAAATTCCAATGGCTTTTTTTTTTCCAGAAAAGGAGAAGCCAATCCTCAAATTAATATGGAATTGCAATCTTGAAACAGAGGAACAAGTTTGGAGATTCACATTTCCTTGATTTCAAAACTTATTACAAAGTTGCAGTAATCAAAAACAGTGTGGTACTACCATAAGGATAGACCATATAGATCAGTGGAATAGAAATGAGAGTCCAAAAATAAACCCATGCCAGTCCACTCCATCACAACATTTACAAAAATTAACTCAAAGTGGATATGTGGCCTAAGCATGAGATAAAACCATAAAACTTTTAGAAGAAAACATAGGGGTGAATCTTCATGACTGCATATGGCAATGCATTCTTAGATATGACACCGAAAGCCCCACCAGACAGGAAAAAATATTTAAATTGGACTTTATCAAACTTAACAACTTTTGTACATCAAATGACATTATCAAGAATGTGAAAAGACAACTCACAGTTGACTTCCCCAAGCACTTAGCTTACATAATCAAAAATAGATCAAAAATGAATGAGCTGATTTCAGCTGGTGTAATGGAAAAATAATCACAATCTCTCACGCAGTGTCCTCCGTGGCCACTACAGCTCAACTCCACTCTGAAAGACAATGGTGAAGGAAAAATCCTCCAAGTGAGTAGGGCTTTAAATTGTACACTTGTTCATCATCTTTGTGGCAGGAAAAGTGATCTGAGGTAAGGATATACCCATACTCTCGAAGACTGGCAAATAGTTTGGCTGGTTGGAGCAAGACTGGATGACTGGTACTGAGGAAGTCTGGGAAAGAAGCACATGGCTGGATACATGGTAGCAGGCACAAATTGTACAGATCTTTGAGTCTTCTGTCAGGGTCCATCAAAGAGCAGCTACCACAGGAGAGGCAAGGGGCATTCAGTTGGACAGAACCATTCATCCAGTGTATATCAGCCTTGGCCTCACAAGCCCAAGAACGGAGCAGCCATTGTGGTTGGGATGGAGACTATTCATGGGCCTGACAGCATGGGTTCTCTCTCATCAAGGCTGAGCAAACTACTGCTAAATATCTGATCTTTCAGAAGTAGAGATCAATGCCGAGCACTCAGTATAGTACCTTTTTTTTTTTTTTCCTGAGATTAACTAGATTCCTTTGGCAGGTTGATTTCACTGGAGTCCTTCCATCCTGAAAAGGCAGTGAATTGTCCTATTTGGGATTCAAATGTTTTCTGATTATGGGTTTGTTTTTCATGTCCTATGTGCCTAGGTGTGTCTAGTGTCATTCCCAAAGCCTGAGAGTGGGGAAATAATGCGGAATGACTTTTAGACAACCAACAATGTCAGCTCCAATGTCCTAGTATTAGTTCCAAGGCAACCCAGTAAAAATTAGGAAAACAAGAGAAAAGGTATTATATACCTTATATAATACTACATAAAATAAAGATGCACATGATTTGGGAGTCGTATAGTTTTAATGTTATGCATGTTTATACATAATAAGTCATCCCATCGAAAAATAAGAGTAGTATGAAAGATCAGTTTAGTTGTTTAAACAATACTACTTTTTATTTTATAAACTTCGAGGTATAATACAGGTTACAGCTGCTTTCTTTCACAAACGTCATTTTGTAGTGTTAACAATTGTATCGTACCTTTGTATATGTTATGTAAATTTGGATTTACATGAACTGAATAAATGAATAGACCTTCCATGTTCACAGATTAAAAGACTGAATATTGTTATAATGGTAATTCTCCCCCAATTGATCTACAGATTAAACACAATCCCTATCAAAATCTCCACAGGCTTCTTGTGGAAACTGACAAGCTGATTCTAAACTTATATGCAAATGCAAAGGACCTAGAATAGCCAAAACGATCTTGAAAAAGAACAAATTTGAATGATACACACTACTTGATTTCAGAATGTACTGTAAAGCTACAGTAATCAATACAGTGTGGTACTGGCATAAGTACAGGCAAACAGATAAATGCAACTTAATTGAGTCAACAAACTCTTATTGCACAAGATGCTGTGTATCAATGGTCAACTGATTTTTGACAAAGGTGCTAAGACAATTCAAGGGAAAATTAAGTTTTGTGCTAAAACAAATTGGATGTCCACAATAGTGCTGGGAAAATTGTATACTCACAAGCAAAAAAAGTGACCTTAGACTCTTACTTAACACGATAAACAAAAATTAGAGCAAATGGATCAAAGACATAAATATAAGAGCTTAAACTATAAAACATACAGAAGAAAAATCTTTATGACTTTGGAAACAGTTCTTAGACCAGACACCGAAGGCATGATCTATACAAGAAAAAATTGAAAAAATGGATTTCATTAAAATTAAAACCTACTACACTTCAAAAGATAGCATTAAGACAATGAAAAGACAAATCACGTGATTCGGAGAAAATAGCTGCAAATCATATTTCCTGATAAAAGACTTGTAACCAGAATATGTAGACTTACAACTCAATAATAAGACAACCTAATTCAAAAAATGTGCAAAAGACTTGAATGAGACATGTCACCAAAGAAGATATACAAATGGCTAACCAGCACATGCAAAGGTACAAACATCATTAGTCACTGGGGAAATGCAAATTAAAACTATGAGATACCACTTCACACTCACTAGAATGACTATTATAAAGACAGATAATATCAAATGGTAGAAAGGACAGAGAGAAACTGGAACGCCATAACATGAATGAACCTAAAAAGCCGTTTTGTTAAATAAAAGAAATTAGACATAAAGGACTATATATTTATATGAAACATCCAGAAAAAAACATGTATTTATAGAGGGAAAAAGCAGGTCAAGTGGTTGGCTGAGGGTGGATGATGACAGCAAATTTACTCAAGGGAATATTTCTGGGTGACAGAAATGTCCTAAACTTGGATTATAGTGATGTTTTTGCACAACTCTGAAAATTTACTAAAAATCATTGAATTGTACACGTAGGGTCACTGTTATGGTATGCAAATTATACCTCAATAAAGCTGTTTAAAAAGCCAACGGGGGCTTCCCTGGTGGCGCAGTGGTTGCGCGTCTGCCTGCCGATGCAGGGGAACCGTGTTCGCGCCCCGGTCTGGGAGGATCCCACATGCCGCGGAGCGGCTGGGCCCGTGAGCCATGGCCGCTGAGCCTGCGCGTCCGGAGCCTGTGCTCCGCAGCGGGAGAAGCCACAGCAGAGGGAGGACCGCATACCACAAAAAAAAAAAAAAAAAAAAAGCCAACGGAAGCTACTTCTAGGAACAGTGCCTTCTCTACAGATTAATTTTTCAGATTCTATAAGCTTACTATTAGGTGGAGAAAGCAAACATTTCAGAGAGGATTCAAAGATAAAGTGTCTACTAAATAATGATATTAGTTAAAATGCCGTTTTATGGTAATCCAAAAAGACAAACCACTTTGAGAAGCGTGTCCTTTTTTGTTCTTTTTGTTTTTTATAATCTATAGTCTAACTCTTCTTCCTTTTCTTTAAATCGGATATAAGGAAAACGTTTTCATTTTTCTCTAGTCAGTTCTAGAATGAGGGTCCAACATCATAACATCTTTATGTGTTTTTCTCTATATAGAAAGAATATTCATTAGCAGGGGAAAACCTCATGTGATTTTGAAAACACTGGACTTTGCTTAAATATTTTATGATAAAATGAAGATGGTGAGAGAGATTTGTTTTTACTGTCGGTTTTTTTTTTGTTTTTTTGTTTTTTTTGTGGTACGCGGGCCTCTCTCTGTTGTGGCCTCTCCCGTTGCGGAGCACAGGCTCCGG
>NC_041233.1:10392858-10451683 GCF_002837175.3 Physeter macrocephalus | reverse complement strand
CTCCGGACGCGCAGGCTCAGCGGCCATGGCTCACGGGCCCAGCCACTCCGCGGCATGTGGGATCTTCCCGGACCGGGGCACGAACCCATGTCCCTTACATCGGCAGGCGGACTCTCAACCACAGCGCCACCAGGGAGGCCCTTATTGTCGGTTTTTTAAAAAATATTTTAAAATATTTCTAATTGAACATCCACTGCATGCTCAGTACTATGCTTGGTGCTATGTAATGCTCAAAATAATTTTGAACTCTGTTCTTAAAAAGGTTACACCATAGTTGCAAACATCCTGAAACAAAAGTATTACTACTCCTTTCTGGAAGACTGTCCGACTCACACACATATGTGTATCAGCTACCACTCCAGGGTACTCTTTGAATTTCATGTGCAAGTTCAGTCCTCCTTTTTACCTATAATAAATTGTCATCAGTTCAGTTCTACAATATTTTTTTCTGTGGCCTTCTCTGTGCCTATACTAGGCACTGGAGTCACAAAGATGGATGCAACATGGTCCTTGCCCTTAAGGGGCTCCAAGCTAGCTGGGATGAGAAAGAAAACACACTTTTTCCCAACTAGCTAAATAGAAACATGCACAAGGTGCTTTGGGAATCCTACACATTTTTGATACAATAGAATTGATCCCTAAAATGCTTGATTTCTTCTTTTCTTTGTAGCTTACCTAACTCAACTCTTGATTTAAATTTGTATCTGTGTCTTTGTCTTCATTTTTGCTGTCCTAGTACCTAAATCAACTCTTGATATACTTTAAACTTGTATCTGTGCCTTTCTGTCTTCATTTTTGCTGTCATAGATCCCCTCCTGGCCCTCTTCACCTGACATTGCCAGGCTACACCTCTAATTGCACCTCTGCGTTCTTCTCTTTAGTTTTGTATTCCTCTTCCAGAATATTGTTTCTGAAACATTGCTTTCCTTATGTCATGCCTCTTCTTTGGTAACTACAGTAATCATATTTCCTCCCAAAGCAAAACGTCGTAATATTGCAACCTCTCAGAGGCAAATTTATGTCTCCAACTTATTTACTGTATCTGGTGCAAACAAAATGCAATCACCCTCCATCGTTTCAAGATTTTCCACCATTGCCTTTCATTTTTGAAGACTCTGCTTTTGAAGATGATGATGATGATACTGATATGTTTCAGGGTAATATATTCATTGATAGCTGTCTAGAATATTTTCCATTTAGGGGTGACCATATAGCCTATGAGATGGTAAAAAGTTGACTTCATCATTTTCAGAAACTGTTGTTTGACTGCAGTTTTTAAAATGCAGTTCCACCAACATTCTTGAGCCCTACTAGGGACTCTACTGGTTTTTAAGAGAGGTAAAAATGGGTAATAGAAGTTTCTGTCTTGATGAACCGGTTTGCAAGGCAGAAATAGAGACACAGATGTAGAGAACAAACGTATGGACACCAAGCGGGGGAAGGGGAGTGGGATAAATGGGGAGATTGGGATTGACATATATACACTAATATGTATAAAATAGATAACTAACGAGAACCTGCTGTATAGCACAGGGAAGTCCACTTCGCTGTACAGTAGAAACTAACACAACATTGTAAAACAACTATACCCCAATTAAAAAATAAATAAAGCAAAGCTGAAATACTGAAAAAAGAAAAAAGTAGGTTTCTGTCTTTAAGAAGGCTATAATCTTGACTGGCTCTCAAAGGGGTGATGAGTCTTGTCTCTATTACAAGGCACATTGATGTATGTGCGATAGGAAATGCATATAGTAAGTGTTCTGAGTCCTGCAAAAGGGAAATAATTTCCACATTAAGGGAATTGGAGAACACTTCAGGGAAGAGGTAGATTTTGAAATTTTTAGGATGACTACATTCTCAACAAATGGAGATGTAGATGGGAAAGAAGGCAGAAAGGGATATGTATTTTTCAGGCCAAAAAGGAGTCAGTCGGACCTAAGTATATTATTTATGTTGTTCAAGGTAGCAGGGCTGATGAGTTGGCAGAATGTGGAGGACTTTGAATGCCCTGCTGAGGAATCTGCATGGTATTATACGGCAGACAAAGAACCACTGTGGGCTTTTGAACAGGTATTTACCTAGTCAAAGCTGTGCTTAAGGAACTTGTCTTGGAAGCTTTGTGGTTAATGGATAGAGACACTAGAGAGAGAAAGATAAATTTGGAGGCCACCATAATGGTTTGGGTAATGAACCTGAAATAGTGTGGTTTCAGTGGGAAGGGGAAAGGAGATAGATATATGATGGAAGTAAAATGGACAGTACCGAATGATAGATTTAATGAAGGTGGACGAATAAGGTATTGGGGACTGGAGGGGAACACTTCCCTCCTTTTAAAATTGGGTGCAATGGAAGAAAAAGGAATCTACCTGAGATTTAGTGTAAGAACTGATCAGTTTTTAACATTTTGTGTTGTTTTTCTTTTCTACTTAAAAAGCTTCAAACCTTTATCCAGACTTAAAATTTGTTAATATTTTGCCACATTAACTCTCTCTTTACGGACAAATACACTTTTTTGGTATATTTTGTATAATTTGTATATTTGAATATTACTGAATATTTCAGTAATTTGAAAGTTGCATATATCATGACACTTCATTTCTACAGTATATATCTCCTAATAACAAAGACTTCTGCTGTATAATCAGTTTCAGTGTCCTTGATGCAAAAAGCATCAAAAAGAATAATGATGTTAATGAGCTATGACACATTGAATAAAAAAGAATACGTGAGTTCACACTGTTCCTCAGAAGGGATGGTGGTGATGAAAAGTAAGCTCTTCTTTAGAGAAGGCTGTCAGCTAATAAATATAGAAAAAAATAGTAGATTAGAAAATTTTAATGTTGCACCCAGCAATGTAATAAGTGATTCAGGTAAAGATCATCAATGGGTGTTAATATTATTGAGTGAAGCTTTGTTGGGAAACCAGGTATTTACGTGGTCTCCATATATCACATCATCTCACCAACGGGTAAAACTAAGCATTGCCCAAAACGGGACAAGCTGAAAACATGCACCTCCTTGCATGATGCAATAAAAATTATATAATGTCACCCATGTAATATTCTTGCCCAAAGTGTTTAACCTGAATCTTCAAATGAGAAAACAATCAGAAAAAATCTCAATTTTGGAATGTTCTATAATAAAATGTCCTGAATTTTTCAAAAATGTCAATGTTATGATATACAAAATATAGTGGGGAATTGTGCTAGATTAAAGGAGCGCGTGTCCTTTTTTGATATCACCTTCTTAGTACTTGCAAGGGACAGGACAATGAAGATCTCTTTCTCTCTTAACTAAGATGTAAACATAATTACAGAACACCAGGTAATTTATTAGACTATTTATTTCTTGCACTAGAGCATTAAGAGTGGAAAAACTAAAAATGTACCCAAGTACACAAAGCTGATGATACTTAGACTCTCTCTGATTCCTTTACTGTAAAAAATTTCTTCTAAGAAAATCTTAAAATAATCTTTTGGGTAATGCCAAATGCATATATCCCTTTGGGAATTTTATTAGGCAATCTTAGCATGGAGCAGCTCAAACATACCAGGACTCTATAACCAGTAGTGTTGAGTTAGGACCCTATAGGAACAGGCTATCAGCCTATATTCATCTGTTTACTGGTAGATGTTGACAAATTTTATGGAGATGGTGAGAGGAGTTATATATTTCTTAATAAACAAATATTTGCTGTAGACTGGAACAAAGAAAAAATTTCTCAGCTTAATTCATTAAGAATACATAAAGTTCTAGGACACTTCAGCATTTAAACTACTATAATAGGAAATGGATGAATGGACCATGAGCTTTATCTTTTTTTTTCTATTGTGCTTAAAAGCTGCCTTGACAATAGAAGAAAAGTGTGGAAGGCAGATATATAGTTTAGTATATTTGGGTATCACTAATTTTCTCCCCTTCAGAGAGCTCTTGAAAATGTACAGTATATTTTAGCTCTAACAAAAATATACCTTGGGCCTGAAAAGTGGCCTATGTATTTGTTTCTCTTGTACTTTGTTGTTTCTTTCCATACTATGTCAGTGGTCATTTATTATGTTAAATGTAAATGCACTGATACAAGAATTTGAGCAAATGTCTAGCAGGTTCAGCACAATAACAGCCTCAGGTATACACATACCTGTCTCTTATGTGTGGACTGCTTTTTTGTCTTGCATACACTAATTGAAGAGGTGGAGATCAGCCTCTGTCTTCTCTGCTGAACTTGAAATAGCTACCCATCAATGGAGGTGAGACAGATGGATTTCAATGGGATGTTGTCATTATGAAAAGCACACACCCTTTCCCAAATAATTAAAATCAGTAAAAAAAAAAGACAAGAAAAACCAACCATTTGAATGAAAATTAATTTTACAAATGCAACATTTTAAGTCCATTAAAATAAAACAAGTAACAATGACAACAAAAGGATGGGAGCATGTCAAAAGGGCACAGGAACCAACCTGAAAGAGCTCTGTCAGGCAGTCTCTAAACAGCTGTGAGTACCTCGGCTGTGCGGTGGGGTTTCCCTGTGCCACAGATTTGTCTGGTAAGGTCACAGCAAGCACAGATGGACTGAGACTGCTATTACCTACACAAGATCACCATGGTGTCAGCTGCCTGTGCCTCCTCTCCCAAAGGATGGTGGCAAAGCACATAGGGCCATATAATGGGCATCATGACTGGCTGGGGTACTCTCTTACAGAGGAGCCAGTGCTAGACTGTAGCTCTACCCAAGGGAGAAGGGAACAAGTTGCCAAGTCCCATAACTAACTGGAACCAGAGAGGCAAATGAGAAACTGTCTCAGGGAAGACTCCCACATAATAGGAGATGAAAGAGAAGCAGTCTCGTGACAGCTCCCCATAAAATGCGTATCTGCCAAGACTTAGGTCAACGTGCAATTGAGTCTGGACTATGAGGCCTACACGGAGACACGCAAGATTTCCAGGGTACTGTGGTATAGATGTTCCCCTATAAGCTCCCAATGGTCAAAGCCAGAACAGTTTGAACAACAAAAGGAATAACCCAGAGAATAAAGTAAATATCCATGAGGCCATACTGATCTAAATGATTGCATAAATAAATGAGAAAGAATAAACTTTCCTTCTGTAAGATTCCAAATAATTTATATATACTCCCCCCACCTTCCTGGAGATGGAGCTTAGTTCCCCACCCCTGATTGTGGGCTTAGTGATTCACTTCCAAAGAGAAGAGTATGGAAAGGGAAACACAGTAACTTTATAGTGGAGAAATTTGGCAGACACCACCTTAACCATGTGAGCAAGGGTAACATCACCAGGGAATAGTCAGGTTGCTATATTTACACGCTCACCTGATGCAATGAGGGTGCTTCCTCATCTCTGTGGTATTCTTCCCACAAATTCATAACCCCAGTATAATTATAAGAAAACCTGAGATATTCCAGAAAATATTTGACAAGTATTCTTCCTAAGTGTCAAGGTCATAAATAAGAAGGAAAGACTGAAAAACTGTCACAGACCAGAGGAGACTAAGGAAACATAAAAACTAAATGCAATGTAGTATCCTGGACTGGATCCTAGAACAGAAAAACACCATTAGTGGAAACTGGTGAAATCCAAATAAAGCCTTTAGTTACTAATATTGCACCAATGTTAATATCTTAGTTTTGACATATACACCAAGGTTACATAAGATGATAACATTACGGGAAACTGGGTGATAGTCTCTGGACTGTCTTTGCAATTTTCTGAGTTTAAAATTATTCAAAAATAAAAATGTTATTTAAAAAAGCATGTGGATGCTGTGCAGTGTAGCAAAAAATAAAAAATTAAAAAAATTAAAAAGCTACACTGACAGTTCTGATGCATCATTTGGGCCAGTACCCCCTCCTCAACTCCTCTCTCCTCCTCTACCCATTTAAAAAAAAAAGCATGTGGAATCATAAACCTCTTTATTAAAAATATTGTTCAATAGCAATGACAAATACCATGTAATGAAGTTAGCAAAATGTTGGAGAAAAGGAATTAAAGTATAATATTTAAAATTTGCCAATATAATAAATATATAGTGTGTTGAAAGGTATTACGGCAAAATGATGTGGAGAACTCAGTGGGAATAATTCTTACTATACTAAGGGTATATAAAGTCTATACCCACTTATTCTAGAATTGCATATGCAAATCCAATACATGTATCATTCCTGTGATGAAGCATATGCATACATCATCTCAGTTTGTATATGCTTATTTCTATGTCTTGATCATTTAACTTATTCAAATTTTAAAGGACTTCCTATTTTGCAACATTCCATATACATATCAGAATATTGGCTTACATTCTATAAAATATTTCACATTACATCTGATATTAAAACTGTGATGATATATTATTTCTTTGTAATATAGTTTTTCATGTTAAGATTCCTCGTCTAAATGGATTCTCTGATGTAAAATTTTTTGAAATCTCGTCAAATGCTAAAACATATTCAAACTGTCTACAAATCTTCAATCATAGACTAATAATCTGATGTACAATTAGTTATAGCTACTTATAGAAGTGGATTTTTTAATGTATTTCATTATTATGATTCTTTGATGCTCAATGTTTCACCTCATCAGTTCTTTGCCATACCGTGAATTTGATTTATGAACTTGATTTTGGGGGTTTTGAGATTTAAAATATTTAAAGACTTCTTCTCCCAGGTGTGCTATCTGATGTACCATGGAGTTTGCCTTCTAGCAAGAAAGATTTCTTATATAGATTATACTCATAGTTCTTCTTTCCTTTTGGAATTCTCTGGTATTTAGTAAGGACCAAATTGTGGCAGAATGATGTACCACATTTATCACATTCACAGAGCTTCTGCCCAATCTGTCTTCTGCAATGTTCATTAAGACTTGATTTGTGACTGTAGGTTTTCCCACAGTCAGTACATTCATAGGGCTTCTCTCCTGTGTGTGTTCTCTGATGTACTTTGAGATTTGAATTGCTCCTGAAGGTTTTCCCACACTCAGTACATTCATAGGATTTCTCCCCAGTGTGTGTTCTCTGATGCTCAACAAGGGAAGACTTGTGGCTGAATGTTTTCCCATATTCTGTACATTCAAAGGGCTTCTCTCCTGTATGTTTTCTCTGATGTACTGTGAGGTATGAGTTACCACTGAAGGTTTTCCCACATTCAATACATTCATAAGGTTTCTCCCCAGTGTGTATTCTCTGATGTACAGTCAGTTTTGTCTTTACACAGAAGGTTTTCCCACATTCAGTACACACATAGGGTTTCCCTCCTGTGTGTGTTCTCTGATGTTCAGTGAGTACTGACTTGTGACTGAAGGTTATCCCACATTCAGTACATTCATAAAGTTTCTCCCCTGTGTGTGTTCTCTGATGCACAGTAAGTTTTGATTTTACATAGAAGGTTTTCCCACATTTAATACATTCATAGGGTTTCTCCCCTGTGTGTATTCTCTGATGTCTAGTGAGGTGTACCTTGTTGTAAAAGGCTTTGCCACATTCATTACATTCATAGGGATTCTCCCCTGTGTGTATCCTCTGATGTTTTGTGAGGTGTGCTTTTCTGTTGAAGATTCTGCAACACTGATTACATTCATAGGATTTCTCTATGTGAGTTCTCTGAATATGGCTGAAGTGAGACTTCTTGTGTAAGGCATTCCTACACTCAGTAAACTCATAAAGTTTCTTCACTGTGTCAGTTCTCTTATATTTAAAGTTCAAAATCTTAAATGCTTGTTCACATTCATTATATTCACTGGATTCCTGTCCTGTATGAGCTCTCTGATGTTCAGTGAGCTGTGCTGTCTGGATTACAGCATTCTTTTTTTTTTTTTTTTTTTTTTGTGGTGCGCGGGCCTCTCACTGCTGTGGCCTCTCCCGTTGCGGAGCACAGGCTCCGGACGTGCAGGCCCAGCAGCCATGGCTCACAGGCCCAGCTGTTCCACGGCATGTGGGATCCTCCCGGACCGGGGCACAAACCCGCATCCCCTGCATCGGCAGGCAGACTCCCAACCACTGCGCCACCAGGGTAGCCCCCAGCATTCATATTTTGAGGATACTCATGCGGTGTCTCCTTTGATTGATTTCTTTGATGTACAATAATGGTTGATGAGTAACCAAACGAATCACATCCAAAGGGCTTCTCTCCCATATGTGCTCTCTGATTTAAAAGTTTTGACACTGTGCAGAATTGCCCATGTTCACTGCTTCCAAAGGGCTTTTGTATATGAGTTTTCTCATACATACTGATGATTGACTTTTGGATGAAAGTGTTTTCATATTCATTACTGGGTTTTTTTCCACCATGGGGTCTCTTTTGGCTCTCAGAGTCTGCCTTGTAAAAGTGTTTTC
Organism: Physeter macrocephalus; assembly: GCF_002837175.3. Classification (NCBI taxonomy): domain Eukaryota; kingdom Metazoa; phylum Chordata; class Mammalia; order Artiodactyla; family Physeteridae; genus Physeter; species Physeter macrocephalus. The sequence goes on along the minus strand of NC_041233.1, from coordinate 10,443,339 downwards.
CAGATTCATTAAATCCATAGTCTGGCTCCAAAGTTTGAAGCTGAACAAGGTATTCATTATGACTGATATCCTTCACATTTTTATCATATTCATTAATTTCAGCAGACAATTCTTCAAGCTTAGTACTAAAACGTGACTTCCCACATATGTTACCTTCATCAGTCATCTTTCTTACACAGTTTCTATTACTGACCATTAATTCTGAAATATATTTCAAACTTTTCTTATATCAGTCACATTTAGAGTTCACTTTTCTTGAACCTACAGGATTTATACCCATAGTAAATGCTTTTGCACATGAAGTATTTTTCTCATTAATCAGTGTTTTGTTTTTGATTAATATAAACTGACTGGATTGTTGGTCTTGGATGTTCTGGCCTCTCCAGACTTTTTCTAGAACAGAGGAAAATTAATCACATCTGATGAATCTTAAGTTGGTTATGAATTGGCTCTACAATTGTACTTAAATATGATTAAGTTTTGGCTTCAGGCCTAGTCTCCCAGGAAGAAAATGCAAATGCCTCTTAATTAGTTGTGTTCTGTCTATCTATCTATCTATCTATCTATCTATGTCAAAGACCCTTTTGTAGTATTAAAAGAGGGGAGAAAATAGGCACTAAATACAAGTATTTGGTTTCTCCAAATGTGACCTTTAATGCTAGGTAAGAAATAAGCAGACCAAGTGGTGATCCTTGCAACAAGATCAAATATTTAATAGCTTTATTTTGAATGCTGATACAGTCATTTCAGTTTATCAGAGTTGTTTAATACTAAACAATGTGCTAATCATGAATTCCCATTTTTTTTCCAATTTCAATATTCTAACTTACCTTTTTATGCAAAGAAGTCTTACTCCTGCAATAGTGTTACTTCTTAACTCAATTTTCTATCTTGGTTAACACATCTCTGATTTTTATGAATTTTAGTAGGTCAAAAAAAGGTTTCTTTCTCAACTGACTCCTCTATCAATCAATTATATAATCATCGAATATATAGTTCTGTTACACAAGAACATTAGGAAGAGAAAAATAGAAGCACTTATCTAGTAGGATTATAAGCAAGGTGAGAAAAAGAAACTCATAAATTAACATATGTAATTTTTAGTAGACCTCCTAAGTGCAAATGGAAGACAAGAAGTGAGAGAACAATAACAACATCTAATACAAATTAACACATAACTGATTTAATCCTCACAAACTGTGAGATCAGTTCTATGTCATCCCCATTTTACAAATGAGGAAACTAAGGTATATAAAGATTAAGTAACTCATCTAAAGTCATACAGCTAGAGTAGTAAAGAACAGTTCCTTGAAAGCAATTAAAATTTGAACTCAAAATTACAGATTTAACAAAACTATTAATACAATGAAGTACCACCTCACACCAGTCAGAATGGTCATTATTAAAAAATCTACAGGGCTTCCCTGGTGGCGCAGTGGTTGAGGGTCTGCCTGCCGATGCAGGGGACGCGGGTTCGTGCCCCGGTCCAGGAGGATCCCGCGTGCTGCGGAGCAGCTGGGCCCGTGGGCCTTGGCCGCTGGGCCTGCGCGTCCGGAGCCTGTGCTCTGCAGCGGGAGGGGCCACAGTGGTGAGAGGCCTGTGTACCACCAAAAAAAAAAAAAAAAAAATCTACAAATAACAAAAGCTAGAGAGGGTGTAGAAAAAAGGGAGCCCTCCTACACTGTTGGTGGGAATGTAAATTGGTGCAGCTACTATGGAACACAGTATGGAGGTTCCTCAAAAAACTAAAAATAGAGTTGCCGTATGATCCAGCAATCCCATTCCTGGAACTATATCCACACAAAACTATAATTCAAAAAGACACATGCACCCCTATGTTCATAGCAGCACTATTCACAATTGCCAAGACATGGAAACATCTTAAATGTCCATTGACAGATGAATGGATAAAGAAGATGTGGTACATATATAAAATGGAATACTACTTAGCCATAAAAAAGAATTAAATAATGCCACTTGCAGCAACATGGATGGACCTAGAGATTATCATACTAAGAGAAGTCAGTCAGAAAGTGAAAGACAAATACCATATGATACCACTTATATGTGGAATCTAAAATATGACACAAATGAACTTATCTACAAAACAGACAAAGACTCACAGACATAGAGAACAGATTTGTGGTTGCCAAGGGGGAGAGGGGGTAGGAGAAGGATGGGTTGGGAGTTTAGGATTAGCAGATGCAAACTATTATATATAGAATGGATACACAATAAGATCCTACTGTATAGCACTGTATAGGGAACTATCCTACTGTATAGGGAACTATATTCAGTGTCCTGTGATAAACTATAATGGAAAAGAATATGAAAAAGGATGTATATATATGATAACTGAATCACTGTACTGTACAACAGAAATTAACACAACGTTGTAAATCAACTATACTTCAATAAAATATTTTTAAAAATTAAAGATTTAAGGTTTCTGGGGAGGCAAAATAAACTTTAATAAAAGATCTAGGGACTTTCCTAGTGGTCCAGTGGCTAAGACTCCACGCTCCCAATGCAGGGGGCCCAGGTTTGATCCCTGGTCAGGGAACTAGATCCCACATGTCACAACAAAGAGTTTGCATTCCGCAACTAAAGATCCCGCATGCCACAATGAAGACCCCACGTGCTGCAACTAAGACCCAGTGCAGCCAAATAAATAAATAAATAAATATTTTTTAAAAGATCTAGATAGGGCTTCCCTGGTGGCGCAGTGGTTGAGAATCCGCCTGCCGATGCAGGGGACACGGCTTCGTGCCCCGGTCCGGGAAGATCCCACATGCCGCGGAGCGGCTGGGCCCATGAGCCATGGCCGCTGAGCCTGTGCTTCCGGAGCCTGTGCTCCGCAACGGGAGAGGCCACAACAGTGAGAGGCCCGCGTACAACAACAACAACAACAACAACAACAAAAAAGATCTAGATATATAACAGGATATTTAAGAATATGGATCAGAAGGAATTTAGCATGAGTTTTGGGCAAATAGAGAAAAATAAAATTAGATTAGGAAACACAGGGCCATAATGATAGTCCTTATAAAAAAGAGAATTATAAATTTTGGAAATTATAGTAAGCATATTTATATTCTTAGGCTAGTATCAAGATATATTAGACAATTTTGGTAATCAAATCTGACAAATGAAATAAGAACCCAGGTATGTGATAATATGGTTCTGGTTTTGGTTAAAATTCATGACAACTGAGCACACTGAGGGAACTTAGGGGAATAAGAACAAATAACAGATAATGAAATAAAATTTATAAGAGAGAATGGCAGAGATGGAAGTTTCAAGATGACTCCATACCTGCAAACAGAAGGATAACAGCCTAATGAAAAAAGGGGGAATATGGAAAGTGAGTAGACATTATACAGTGCAATATAAAATGGAATATAAATGACTTTAGTCTCTGACATTCTGAAAATGAATGAAGTGGTCTACTAGAGCTGATATTCAAACAGGTAAAACGTTGATTTAGAAGGCAGAAGCAAGATAAGACAGATAAGAGGCAGCACAGAATAGTTGTAAAGAGTACAGTCTCTGGAGCTAACCTTCTTGGGTATAAAATCTAGATGTACCACTTATTAACTGGAGGGCCTTGGGCATGTTACTTAATCTCTTTGGGCTTCAGTCTGTTTATCTGGAAAAATAGTAACAGTATTTATACCAGGGGACTGTTGTGAGGAGTAGATGAATTAATATGTACAAACTGCTTAGAACGGTGCACATTGTAGGCTATAATGCAAGTGTTGATTATGGTGATTATATCACCACCAACTTTGGAGTCATAAACCTAAGAGAAGCTTAATCCTTGAAGATGGATTAATCACTTAAAAACATCTGAGAAGAGCAGAAGGTATAAAACAGAGCCTTTACAGACATCTTGAATTGAATAAATGATTGCATAAATAAAAATGTACTGATTTAATTAATGTTTACTGTATGCTGTATGATGAGCACTGGTGTTGGCTGGTAAACTAGACAGACAACAGAAGGATAAATATTTAGGAAAGGTGAGTGTGATCAAATTAGTTCTGCTCACCAAAGGCAAGTTTAGGGGTATTTTAGAAATGGTTTTGAGTGCTATCAAATAAAGCACAAAGGTCCAGAAGGTAACTATCAATTTGAGCACACACACAAAAAAAATGGCAATGAAATCTTAACAGCAGGTATAAAAGAGAAAATGAACTGTGAGTCAGGATACAGAAAAATATGAGGCATTTCACCACAAAAGGAAAGAGGGAATGATTAGGGAAACTTGAAGGAGCACACAAATCATAGATGTTTAGTAATTTCTAAAGAAGATATCTAAAAATGATGAAAGTCAAAAGGAGTATGTGAAAATAAGAGGAAATCTGGCAACTGAAAGTGCTACAGAAAGAGAGGAATTGTGAAGAAGTAAAGATTCAAGATGCAGTAATCAAGAATTAGATTTGTGTAACGTCAGAGTGCAAAGTTTCTCTATAAACATTAAGCATAGAATGAACACACCCTGTGAGAAGGGTGATATTTCAAGGTGTTAATTTAAGTATTTTAGCAATGATGGCTGGAAAATCCTCAAATTTTGAAAAGGTATGAAGTCTCTAAAGAGAGATTTCCAAAAATGTTTCAAAGATCTTATACTGGGTTGACTAATGTCTCCCCCAAATTCATGTCCACCCAGGATCTCAGAATATGACCTTATTTGGAATGAGGGTCTTGGCAGATGTAATTAGTTAGGATGAGGTCATACTGGATTAGGGTGGGCCCTAAACTCAGTATGGCTGGTGTCCTTATAAGAAGATGACACACAGAAGTCAGGCCACGTGACAATGGAAGCAGGGATTGGAGTGATACAGCTATATGTCAAAGAGTGACAAGGATTGCCGAAACCACCAGAAGCTAGGAGGAGGCAGAAAGGACACTCTCCTAGAGTCGTTGGAGGGAGCATGGCCCTGCGGACACTGATTTTTTTACTTGTAGCTTCCAGAACTGTGAGAAAATAAATTTCTGTTGTTTTAAGGCACCCAGTTTGTGGTGCTTTGTTACCACAGCCCTAAGAAACTAATGCAGATGCTAAACAACTCACTGTCCATTTGAGATCTAATTTCCACTAGCTTCCACCCCTTTGGTACACAATAACTCACCTGGAAGGCTCTGGCTTGAGAACTCTACCTCTATTATCCACGGCTCTTCTCCTTGCTCCAACTGGGAGGTCACATCTGTTTTGGATATAAGACACCCTGTCAATGGGAAATGACACAGGGCTCTTATCTAGACACTTGAGCTTCATGGAGCCTAAAGACTGTCATGCATGATGAGGGTGCTTATTTCAACCTTGGCAGGGTAGCCCCTCTCAGCAGAGGCAAAGATGTTAACATCCGTTCTAGAGCCCCAAAGCAATTAAGAATTTTTGAACCCAAACCCTTAACACTAAATACAATTCAGCTCTTCAGAGGTTTGACGTTTCACCAACTACAGGAACTTACACGGGAAGTTCCGCTTACCCACTGAGACCAGGTTGCTGTAGTTCTCCAGCATCACATCCCTATACAGGATCTTCTGAGCTGAGTCCAGCCACTGCCCCTCTGCCTGGGTGAAGTTGACTGACACATCTTTGAATGATACTAGTCCCTGTAACAGTACATTTTGTTCAGTCTGAATTGTTAACAATTGGAGAATGTGAAAAATATGTGTGAAGAATAGAACTTTAAAAAATATTTGATGCATACCATATACACTGTTTTCATTTTTATGGGAGAAGTAGATACCTTGTCAACATGGTGATTAATTGCTGAATAAAAAAAGCTTCTATTGAGCTAACTACTCTGTACATGGAAACATTCTAATTGCTCAGAAAAATCAAGAACAATAAGCTTACATTCCAGTAGTAAAGTAGATATACAAACATCTATTTACAATAAGGTATTAAAAGAGCTATGTTAGAAATGCTTACAAAGTAGAAAGTATAGGGTATTCCCTTGTGGTGCAGTGGTTAAGAATCTAACTGCCAATGCAGGGGACACAGGTTCGAGCCCTGGTCCAGGAAGATCCCACATGCCGCAGAGCAACTAAGCCCGTGGGCCACAACTACTGAGCCTGCACTCTAGAGCCCGCGAGTCACAACTACTGAAGCCCGTGCGCCTAGAGCCCGTGCTCTGCAACAAGAGAGGCCACCGCAATAAGAAGCCTGCGCACCGCAACGAAGAGTAGCCCCTGTTCACCGCAACTAGAGAAAGTCTATGCACAGCAACGAGGACCGAACACAGCTAAAAATAAATAAATAAAATAAATTTATAAAAACAAAAAAGTATAAAGTATAGTGTAGACATAAAGGAAGGAAAAATTAGTTCCATCTGTTATTATGTGGCTGTTACGAGGCTGAAAATCTTTGAGTAGTTGTATCATGCAAAAATACGCATTAGCCTCCACATGGTCAAATGCATTTTGTATGCATTTAAAATGTATTTTAAAAGTTATGTCCAGCGGAAAGCAACTAGCATAGTTTGCTAGATCAACAGGGTGAGGGGATACGGTAAGATAAAGTACTCAACAGGTATTCAAGGGCCAGACATGGAATAATTTTGAACCAGTTCTTATAAATCCAAACATCCTTTGATCACCACTCCATCATTTGAACTGATACTGTTTGTACATATTGTACATAAGTACATGTAATGACAATCCAAGTATTTAATGAAGCTTAATCACGTTCTCAATTTTAGATAAAAATTTAATACAAATTGTAATATCTTCTTCAGAGACCCTGATGGATAGTCTTGCACATCTCCTGGGATGTCCACCTTCCATTCTGAAGACCCCCACTCCAGAAAACGTGAAACCAGTAAAAAGATGTGAATAAGCCCTGGCCTTACATAATTTCAGATTTAACATTCTAGAATGGTGGTTCTCAACTCTGGCTGCACATCTGAATCACCTTAGAAAATATATAAACCAGACTCTATAATGCTATTTTTTAAAAGAAAAGTTTGAAAGTTGTCAAACACACAGAAAGATTGCAAAAATAAAATGTGTACAAAGAACACTCGCATACCCAGATTCACTTGTTAACATTTAACCCCACTTATTTTATCATTCACATGTATTCTCTCTTCCTCTTTACCTATAAACACACGTTTGCTAACACACACTCACATTTTTTTTCTGTACTATTTGAAGGTAAGTTACATACGTCATGGCCGTAAATATTTCAGTGTGTATTTGCTAAAATAGGGATATTCTCCTATATAACCATGGTACCATTAGCAAATTCAGTATATTTAACATTGGCATGGTACTTTTACCTAAGTTACCTTTCTTATGTCAGTTCTGTTAATTGACACAATAACCTCTTTTATAGCACTTCCCCCTTCCAAAACAGATCCAGTCTAGGGCAAAGTATTGCATTTAGTTGCCATGTCTCTTTAGCCTCTCTTGTTCTGGAACATTTCCACAGCTTTTGTCTTTTATGACATTGGCATCTTTGAAAAATATTGTTCCCCACTCTTTCTAAAAGTTAGAATGTTCATTTTCGACTTGTCTGATGTTTCCTTGTGGTTAGATTCACGTTACTTGATCTAGGTTGGAAAGTGCATAGGTGATGTTGTTCCCTTCACAGGTATCCTATCTGCAGCATATGCTGCCACTGTCCCTCAGTGAAATGCTAATTCTGACCACCCGGGCAAAGGGTGGTCCGATTTCTCCACTGTATAATTACTGACTTTTTACCTCCTTTGGAACTAATAAGCAATCTTTGGGGAGATTTTAAGACCATGAAAATCCCCCAATCCTCATCAGACTGTCCACTAGATTTAGCATGAATTGATGATTCTTGCCTGATATGATCTTCACTTATGATAGATGCAAAATGCTGCTTTTCCAGCTTCTGTAGTCCTTCCACATTTACCAATTTGCCCTTAATCTACCATAAGCAAGAAACCTCCTTTCTGCCAATTTATTATAAGTATAGACTCACAAATTCCTATTTTTCCCAGTGGGTTATAATTCATTATTGTACTTATTTTGGGGTTCAACTATCCCAGAAGCCCCTTCAAGCTGACATGCCCTGTGATTACTTTGAATACTTCCTTACTTTAGGGCATAACATGATGTCCCAAGTTCATCTTACACCCATCCTGCCCCAGCTCTGGAATCAGCCATTTCTCCAACAAGTCCTGGTTCCTTTCAGTGGGGAATGGTATAAGACACCAAGCTCTGGATGCCAGGTATGTACCACAATGCTGTTTTTTATCCCTAACTTTTTCATTTGGATTTTCAAATTTAAAGAAAAATTGAAAAAACATAAAATGAACACTTGAATAATCATCACCTAAATCCTTTTTGCAGTATTGGCTGTATCTCTTTCTACATATAATTATACCTTTGGCTGAATCCTTGAAATTTGCAATGATCGTGAGATTTCACCCTTCTATACATCAGCATGTATTTCTTAAGAATAAAGTCATGTTCCCATACATCACATTCACACCTAAGGAGATTAAGTTAATTCAATAATATAATCTAACACACAATCCTTATTTAAACTACTCAATTGTTTCAAAATATTTCCCCAATCCAGAATTCAATCCAGTCTCACATATTACACTTAGGTGTTATGCCTCTTTTATCTTCTCTAATCCAGAAAAACAGACTCCCTATCTTTTTTCATTTGCATTGATTTTTTAAAAGAATCCAGGCCAGCTGTCTTGTAAAATATCCCATACTCTGGGTTTGTCAGATTGTTTCCTTATAGTTAAATGCAGATCAGCTTTTCATATTTTGGACAAAAACATAACACAGGGGCTATCACATACCTCTTACTGCAACATACAGGGGAACTAAACACCAGATTGTCCCTCTATTGGTGAGACTGAGTATGATTATTTAGTTAAAGTGGTGATCACCAGCAATCTCCATTGTAAAGGCACAGTTTCTCTTGTAATTGATAAGTAATCTGGGGAGAGTGAGAGGAAGCAATACTTTAAGACCGTATGATTAGCCTGTTCACCTTCAACCTTTCAGTCAGTGGTTTTAGTACCAATGGATGATTCTTGCCAAATCAATTATTACTGTAGGGCTTGTAAAATGGTGATTTTCTTATTCTCATTCCTTCTGTATTTGCTAGCTGGCATTTTTTCCATAAAGAAAAGCTTTCTTTCTTCTCTGTCTCTTCTGTACCACTAGGAACTCATGAAATTTTTTTGGTTGTGTAATAATCCATTAAGAGTTATTCTTTTTGATGCTAAGCTGTCTCAGTCTGGTCAATGGTGGCCTTCTATGTCCTTTTATCAAGAATTTCAGTACATTCTTGTTTCTAGTATAAAATGATTTTCCAGAATTACTTTATACTTCCTATGTCCCAGAGTTAGGTTTCTTTTAGTGGGGAAGAGTATTTGGAAGTCAAGATCTAGCCACTAGGTGTGCAAAAGATGGGTTACTATTCCTAGGCCCTTTCAGAAGCTAGAGCAGGAAAATATTTATTATTATTATTTTTAAAATCATGCATTCATATTGAGTCCTCCAATTTAAATCCAATAACAATTTCCCCATTCCATATCTGTAATTTCCCTCTAATAGAACCCTGGTTCTCAACTACTTCAATATATTTACCCATTCACTTGATACAAAATAGTTTTAGAATTATAATACCAATACCAGATCTATTAAGTTAAAGATTTCTTTGCAGTTTTTAACTTATTTTAAAATAATTCTAGACTTAGAGACAAGTTGCAAAAACAGTACAGTGAGTTCCTGTATACTCTTCATCCAGTTTCTCCTAATATTAAGATCTTAATTAACAAAGTACAATGATCAAAATTAAGAAATTAACATTGGGGGAAATTCCCTGGCAGTCCAGTGGTTAGGACGCCATGCTCGCACTGCCAAAGACCCGGGTTCAATCCCTGGTCAGGGAACTAAGATTGAGCAAGCTGCGTGGTGTGGTCAAAAAAGAAAAAAAAAGAAAAAGAAATTAACATTGGTATGCTATTAACCTATAGCAAACTATAGTCTATATTTAGATTTCACCAGTTTTTCCATTGATATCCTTTTTTTTTTGTTCCAGAATCTAATCCAGGATTCCACACTCCAAGCAGTTCCTTGTTTTTTCTTGTCTTCCATGACCTTGACACTTTTGAACAGCTGGCGACTATAGTTCCCACTGCTGGGTGCATAATGGGCATTGATAATTTGGCCATGTGCAGTACTGAGCACCATCACCACTTCAAGGGGTATGCACCCTAACAAAGTCAGATTTAAGCCATTATGGAAGGCTGGTGCATTCCTGACTGCCTCCAGGGTTGCCCAACCCATGGCACACTGTCCAGCAGAAAGCATACTGTATATTAGGTAGGGAAAGACATTATTTTGTTAATTGAGGAGCTGCTGCAGACAGAAATGTTATAAACCATTCTTTCACAATTTAAAAGCCTGGCTTGAATAGTCAAAAAGGCCTCTGGGGCATGGAGACTGACAGTGGATTATCACAGGCTGAATGCCGTGCCAGATATCATCACTGTCACTGAGACAGTGGCAGCCCATACCAGAGAACCGTACACTGTTATTCTCAGTCCTCATGTGGGATGAGGATAAGGACCATTTGTATTCACATGGAACAGCCTACAGTGTATTTTCACCATGCTTCTGTAGGGATACCTCAATTGCCATTCTATATGCTCCACTGGGGGATGCCTGATGTTCAACAAGCCCAAGTGCCACAGAAATTTTATTTATATATTTTTGTTAGTTTTGGGGGTTTAAAATTTTTTCCAGCTTTCAGGTATAATTTATAAATGAAAATTGTATATATTTTTTGATATACATATACATTGTGAATGATTCCCACAATCAAGCTAATGATCATATTCATCGCCTTGAATACAGTCATCCCTCAGTATCTATGGGGGATTGGTTCCAGGACCCATCCCCCACACCGAAATCTGGATGCTCAAGTTCCTTATATAAAACAGCATAGTATTTGCATGTAACCTGTGCACATCCTTCTGCATACTTTAAATCATCTCTAGATTACTTGTGATACCCAATACAATGTAAATGCTATATAAAGGTTGCCAGTGTGCAGCAAATTCAAGTTTTGCTTTTTGGAAATTTCTGCAATTTTAAAAAAATTTTATTTATTTTATTTATTTAATTTTTGGCTGCGTTGGGTCTTCGTTGCTGCACGTGGGCTTTCTCTAGTTGTGGCGAGCAAGGGCTACTCTTCGTTGCGGTGCACAGGCTTCTCATTGTGGTGGCTTCTCTTGTTGTGGAGCACGGGCTCTAGGCACGCAGGCTTCAGTAGTTGTGGTGCGCAGGCTTCAGTAGTTGTGGCTCGCGGGCTCTAGAGCGCAGGCTCAGTAGTTGTGGCGCATGGGCTTAGTTGCTCCGCGGCATGTGGGATCTTCCCAGAGCGGGCCTCGAACCCGTGTCCCCTGCATTGGCAGGCGGATTCTTAAGCACTGCACCACCAGGGAAGCCCTCTGCAATTTTTTAAAGAATATCTTTGACCCACGGTTGGTTGAATCCACAGATGCGGAACCCATACTTACAGAGGGCTGACTTTGTAGTTACCTTTTTTGTGTAGCGAGAACACTTAAGATCTACTATCTTAGCAAATTTCAAGTGTACATTACCATATTACTAACTATAGCAACCATGCTGTACATTAGACCTCCAGAACTTACATATCCTGCATAAATGAAACTTTATATCCTTTGACCAAGATATTATTTCTCCTAAACCCCAATCCCTGGCAACCAACTTTTTTCTCTCTGCTTCTATGAGTTTAACTTTCTATCTATCTATCTATCTATCTATCTATCTATCTATCTATCTATCTATCTATCTATTTCACTTAGCATTATGTCCACTAGCTCCATCCATGTTGTCACAAATGGCAGGATTTCCTTCTTTTTTAAAAAGCTGAATAATATTCTATTGTATATGGAATTTCTTTATTCATTCATCTGCTGATGGACACTTAGATTGCTTCAATATCTTGAACGTTATGAATAATGCTTCAATAAACATGGGGCACAGATTTCTCTTTGAGGTACTGATTTAATTTCTCTGGGCCAGAAGAGGGATTGCTAGAAGAAGATGTATGGTTTGAAAATATTTTATCCCATTCCATGGGTTGCCTTTTCATTTTGTCGTTTCCTTTACTGTGCAGAAGTGCTTTTTAGTTTGATGCACTCCCATTTGTCTACTTAGGCTTTTGTTGCCTGTGTTTTGGGGGTCATATTAAAAAAATCATGCTCAGGCCAATGTCAAGAAATGCATGGAATCTACAGATTCCTTTGGGTAGTAAAGACATATTAACAATATTATTCTACTAATCTCTGAACACAGAATATCTTTCCATTTATTTGTATGTTCTTCAGTTTCCTTCAGCGTTTTACAGCTTTCAGTGTACAGAACTTTCACCTCCTCGGTTACATTTATTTTTACGTATTTTATTTTTTTAATGCAATTGTACATTGTTTTCTTAATTTACATTTTCAGATTCAGTGTATAGAAATGCATATAATTTTTTTAAATTAATTAATTAATTAATTAATTTGGCTGTGTTGGGTCTTCGTTGCTGTGCGTGGGCTTTCTCTAGTTGCAGCAAGTGGGGGCTACTCTTCATTGCAGTGCGCGGGCTTCTCATTGTGGTGGCTTCTCTTGTTGTGGACCACAGGCTCTAGGCGCGTGGACTTCAGTAGTTGTGGCACGTGAGCTCAGTAGCTGTGGTTTGCAGGCTCTAGAGCACAGGCTCTGTAGTTGTGGTGCACGGGCTTAGCTGCTCCATGGCATGTGCGATCTTCCCGGACCAGGGCTCGAACCCATGTCCCCTGCATTGGCAGGCGGATTCTTAATCACTGAGCCACCAGGGAAGCCCACATATAATTTTTATGTTGATTTTGTGTCTTGCAACTTTCCTGAATTTAGCTCTAACACTGTTTTGGTGGGGTCTTTAGGGTTTTCTATACATAACTTAATGTCATTTGCAAACAGAAAATTTTATTTCTTCCTTTCTGATTTGGATGTCTTTTATTTCTTTTTCTTGCCTGATTTCTATGGCTAGGACTTCCAGTACTATATTGAATAGAAATGGCAAAAGTGGTCATCCTTGTCTTGTTCCTGATCTTAGAGGAAAAGCTTTCAGCTTTACAACACTGAATATGAGGGTAGCAGTGGGCCTGTCATATATGGCTTTTATTATGTTGAGGTACATTCCCTTTCTACCTATTTTGTTGAGAGGTGTGTTTTTTTTTTTTAATCAAGTAAGGGTGTTGAACTTTGTCAAATGCCTTTTCTGCATCTATTGAAATGATCATGACTTTTTTTTCCTGTTGTTAATGTGGTACACCACATTGATTTACATATGTTAAGCCACCCTTGCATCCCAGGGATAAATCCCACTTGATCATGGTGTATGATCCTTTTAATGTGATATTGAATTCAATTTGCTAGTATTTTGTTGAGTATTTTTGCATCTGTGTTCATCAAGGATATTAACCTATTGTTTCCTTTTCTTGTAGTGTTCTTGTCTGGCTTCAGTATCAGGGTAACACTGGCCTTGTAAAATAAGTTTGGAATTGTTCCTTCCTCTTCAATTTTTGGTAAGAGTTTGAAAAGAACTGTCATTAATTTTTCTTTAAATGTTTGGTAGGATTCACCAGGGAAACCATGAAGCCCTAGGCTTTGTTGGGAGGTTTTTTATTACTGTTTCAATCTCCTTATTCATTATGGATCTGTTTATATTTTCCATTACTTCATGATTCATTCTTGGTACAGTGTGCTTCTAGGTATTTATCCATTTCCTCTAAGCTATCTAATTTGTTGGTATATAACTGTTCATAGTAGTATCTTACAATCCTTTGTTTTTCTGTGGTATCCATTGTAATGCCTCTTGTGACAGTTTCTGACTTAAAACCTATTTTCTCTGATGTAAGTATAGCCACTCCAGTTCTTTTCTGGTTACCATTTTCATGGATTTTTTTCCCCCATCCCTTCACTTTTAGCCTATATGTGTCCTTAAAGCTAAAATGAAGTCTCTTGTTGGTAGCACATTGTTAGATCTTGTTTTTTAAAAATCCATTCAGCTATTTGGTGTCTTTTGATTGGAAATTTAATCCATTTACCTTTAAAGCAGTTATTGATAGGTAAGGACTTACTATGGCCATTTTGTTAATTGTTTTCTGACTGTTTTGTATTTCCTTTGTTCCTTTCTTACTCTCTTGTTGACTTGATTTTTTTTTTGTAGTGGTATGCTTTGAGTCCTTTGTCTTTTGTCTCTCTACTAGAGATTTTTCTTTATGGTTATCATAAGGTCTACATTGAACATATTATAGTTGAAATAGTCTACTTTAAGCTAAGAACTTAACTTCAATCACATACAAACTGTAATGCATGTAGGGTCAAACAAAAGTGGCAATGGATCCCCACAGAAGTAGTAAACATGAGCAAATCCAGTCTCAGAAGACTGACAGAGTGGGAGGGGTAACGGAACATTAAACTTTCTTCTTTTCATTCCTTTGCTGTTCCTAGATGACAACACCCTGAAAAGAATTAGCACAGCTGTGGCAAGAGGAGGCAAACTTAAACAATGGTAGATTTATCATCCCAGAATAAAGTCTCTTCCAACTTGCAATTCCACTGTAATGGCCTGGCCAATACAAAATAACTTGGACCTTCTTCAAGCTATCATTGGGTCAAATCACTCAGTGACTCCCTTGATACAGGTCCAGATGCAGGCACCCCATACCAGAATGGGTAATAGTGATCTGCATTGGCACAATGGACCAATAATTTTCCCTTCCTGAAACCAAATGGCAAAAGTAGATTGAAACAGTATATAACTGGACTAGTCAGTATTATGACAACAAATCCTCATAGGTGTCATCTGCACCCCTCTAGGTTATGTATTATTTTGTGGACCCCCAAAGGCAATAAAATGTCTGCCCCTGGTGGGAAAGATCGTGTTGCCTCAGAGTCTTAGGGCCCACCATCCATGTCAGCAATCACATATAGGGCTAGAGGGGACTCACTCTGCTAACCCACTGCATAGTGGCTAATGGCACCTTCCCAGGAACACAAACACTTGGTTCCATTCTGCTGTTCGTGCCCTCATACCTGGCATAGGCATAAATGGAAAAATGGTATACAACTTGTCATTGACTACTGCAGAGACAGCTAATGCTATAAAACGAGCAAAAAGATTTGAATAGACATTTCTCAAAAGAGGGTACTAATAACAAGCACATGTAAAGATGTTCAACTGTATTAGTCATTCAGGAAATCACATCAAAACCACAATGAAATCCCATTTCATACCCACTGGGATGGCTATAATAAAAAAGATGGACAATAACAAGTGTTGTTGAGGACGTAAGAAATTGGAACCCGTGTGCATTGTTGGTCATAATGCAAAGTTGTACAGCCCGTCTATTGAAGAGTTTGGTAGTTCCTCGAAAATTTAACCATAAAGTTACCATATGACTCAGCAATTCCATTCCTACTCCTAAGTATATACCCACAGAACTGAAACCATATGTTCATGCAAAAACTTGTATATGAATGTTCACAGCAGCATTATTCATAATAGTGAAAAGGTGGAAACAACCCAACCTAAATGTCCCTCAACTAATACTGATTAACTAAATTTGATATATGTGTACAATGAAATATAAGAGCCATAAAAAGGAATGAAGTACTGATACAGGCTACAGTAATGATGATTCTTGAAAACTTTATGCTAAGTGAAAGATGCCAGACACAAAAGACCACACATGGTAATAGTTCCACCTATATGAAAAATCTATACAGACAAAAAGTCAATTAGTGGTTGCCTAGGACTGGGGGGTTGAAGGAAAATAGGAAAGTAATTGCTTATGGGTGTTTCTTTTTGGGGTGATGAAAATGTTTTGAAATTAGATAGTGGTGATGGCTGCACAACTATGTGAATATACTAACAACCACTGGATTTAACACTTTAAAAAGGTAAATTTTACAGTTTGTGAATTCCATCTCAATTAAAAATTATTTTTTAAAAAACAATGTAAGTTTTCCTATGTACTAATTTGGAAAGTTCTCCAGCATATGTTCTTACATGTAAAAATTAAGGTAAAGAACAAGGTATTTTATGGTGTGTGTGTATCCTTTTGGGTAAGATGGGTGTACAAATAAATACACATATGTCAAGTTGGTGGAAGCCCTTTGTGCTGAACACCAAATCATCCTAGTTAAGGTTGATGACAACAGGAAACTAGGGGAATGGGTAGGCCTCTGTAAAATTAACAGAAAACCCCATAAAGTTGGTTGTAGTTATGTGGTGAGTGAGGAATAAGGATGTCCTCAAAGAGTACTTCAGATGCAAGAAATGAACAAATAAAAAACTTGGCTCTTGTTCCTCAGAAAAAAAAATAAACCAATCATATACGCACATACATACATATATACGTGTATTTACACGTGTATATGTATTCACACATATATACATACAAATACACATAAGAATAGAAATATACATTTATGTATGTATATATATTTACCTATCTATCTAGGTATAAAATCATATTTACTTGTCTCTGCATTTAATAAAAATGGAAAAATACACATACAAAAATTTCTTCCTTATAACTAGAAGGGGAGGTTGCAGTGATAGGGACAGACACAGGAGGGAGAATCCACCTTGTGTATCTCTATATATTGTTTATATTGTATTGATTTTTCCAGTGTGAATACATTACCTAATCCATACACACACAGAAAAAAATACATATAAAAAAAAAACCCATGATAGCTTGGTATACAGCAATGGCTGGCATCACTACAGCAAATGTACATGACCTCTTCTTGCAGAGTATCTGGAGAATACTATCTCCATCTGAAAATATCAATCCTAGATCCACATGCTGAAATTTTAGGTTTTCAGATATTTGACTAGCCAGAACACAGTCTTTCTTTCTCTTTGTAATCATCAGCTTCTATATTATATACAATTTAATAACTGATAAAATTGGAATTAAAATTATCAATAAATATTTTTAAAATCATAAGTCTTTTAAACACAGATGCAAATAAATTTGAAAACTTAAATATACAATTTTTAAAATAAATATGCATCAAAAATTGAAGCAAAAAGTTTAGAAAACCGGAAAAAACTGTAAACCATCTAAGAAATAAAATTAGTAATCAAAATCTATCCTTAAGAGGTGTAGAAGAAAACACTGGGCATAATGGACATTCAAAACTTAAGGCATAGGAAGGAACTTACCTAATGGGATAATGGGTGTATACCAAAAACCTACAGAGAGTATCTTAATGTTTGCTAACAATTCCTGAGTTATCTCTGAAAATCAGGCATAAGGTAAGGATGTCAGCTATCAGGCAGTAAGACCAGAAAAATGGTAAGAAAGGACAAGATGAACCTAAAAAAAAAAAGGAATTAAAAACTAACAGAGTAAATTAGAATGCCCAGAAATAGACGTATGCAGACATGGTAATACACTGAATGATAGCTGTGGCATTATAATTCAATGGGGAAAAGATTAATAATGAGTTGGTGCAACTGGCTTTATGTGTTAAAAGGTAAAGCTGGATTCCTTCCTCATTTATCTACAATAATGAAATCCAGATTGATTCAAGGCTTAAATATTTTTAAAAATAGTATCAATATTAATTAAATGAAAATAAAGAAAAATATCATTATCCTGGGTTAGAGAATAATTTTAAAATAAAATTCAAAAGGAAAAAACTCAAATGGAAAAGATCAGCCTACATAAAAATATAACTCTGATAAGGCCAAAGGCACTGTAGATATAAACATCAAGGGACAGACATAGAGAAAATATTCACACAAAAAAATAATAAACAAAGAATTACTGTCTAAAATAATATAAATTTATTAAAAATTAATATAGAAAAATATAATTAAAAAATGAAGTCATTCACAAAAGCAATGAAAAGCCAATAAAATATGTGATATACAAGCTCGTTAGTAAACTCAGAAATGCAAATTAAAATGATGAGCTTTTCTTAGAAATTAGATTGGCAGTAAGTCTAAAGTCTGACAACACCAAGTGCTGACAAGGAAGCAGGGTAAGTGGCAGTCTTATGTACAGTACCATAGTCTAGCTGAAGGAAATATCTATGCAAAGCCATTTTAAGGGCATGTAGACCATTTAGCCTTCTTCCAGATATTCTAGGTCTTACTGCTGGACCAAGCAAGACCATTGGAAAACTGTCTATTCAAACTCTGTAATGGACTGAATGTTTGTGTCCCACCCCCACCCCCAATTCGTATGTTGAAACCCTAATCCCCAACATGATGGTATTTGGAGATGGGGCCTTTGGGAGGTAACTGGGTCCTTAAGTGTTGAGCGCTCATGATGAAATTAGTGCCTTTAGAAGAAAAGACACAGGAGAGCTTGCCCCTCTCCGCCCCCTCTCTCCACCATGTGAGGATACAAAGAGAAGGTAGCCATCTGCAAACTGGAGGAAGGCCCTCATCAAGAACCAAATCTGTTGGCACCTTGACCTTGGACTTCCCAGACCCCAGAACTATAAGTGTTGTTTAAGCCACCAGTCTATGATAATTTGTTATAGCAGCGCCAATGTTTTAGTACTCTAAAAGACTCCTCTCTGGGTTCTCTTTTGCTGTCAGAAAGATCAGAGGTCAATTTGCAGCTCGACTTTGATAACCCTGGTACATTATAGGACCTGCATATCTCATCTATACGATGACTTTGCTCAGCTATTGACCTGATACTCTGTAGTTTCTCTGATGTTGATTTTCACGTATTTCTATCTTTCTATTTTAATTCCTGTTCTTTTACAAATTGCACAAAGTCCATTGTAAAAGAAAGGGGGAATAAACAACTCACCTGTGATTTGTTCATTTCCTGCTGCTCTTGGAAAACTGAAAAGAACTGTAAAGGTACAGATGGGGAAAAAGGAGAGAGAATGAGGTCCTATGAAACCCAGGCTGCTGCACAGCTCTCAGCGTCAGCTGCCTATGATGATTCACACAGCAGCTGCCTACAAGGCTCCGGTCCTTTTAACCCTAAGGAGCGCAGGACAGACCCTGTGGAAGAGCACCCATATGTCTACGCTGACTCTGACAGGTCACAGAGAGCTTAGAATGTGATTTTTCATTGGATGAATGTATACATTTCTTACTACTTTATAAAGAATTCATCTTTCCCTCCCACTGACTGAAAGAAAAATTAATAACAACAGAGGACTAATTAAACAAAGTACAATACAGAGAAGACTGTGCCTTCACTAGAACTAACACTGCAAAAAGAACTAACTAAATAAAATCAGGCAAGCAAGGAAGCAAGCCCTGGCTATATTGTTTTTCTGCATTCTTAGTGACAGTGTTTGGCCCTTAAGTTAGAAAATCCTCATCAACATCTTCTGGAAAGGGACGAGGTACTTTGTTTACTCTAACTTGGTTTATCAAAAGGATCTTTTAATAAAAAAAAACTTGATGTGACTTAATTGTTAAGAGTGGACAGAAGTGAGTTCTTTGGGCATGCCACTAATTGTGACACTACACAAGTCACTTATTCTCTAGGACCTTTTTTATTTCACTTCTCAAATAAAGGCAAAACAAAAAAATCTTCAAACTCTCTGTACATTATTTGATTTTTTTACCATCAGAATTAAAAGAGCAATGGTGCCTCTCTGTAGATTGTGTAGAGAGTAAACAGAGAGTGAAGGGAGTGGGAATGATTAGGGGGGGCAAGAGGGGCCATTTCCCCTTCTATGGGCAGTGATTCCTTTCCCTGGACTGTGCCCACACAAAGCCTCCTCTGAAGTGCCCTCAGCTGTGCTGCCTGCCCCCTGCTCATGCTGCCAGCCTCATCTCAGTTCTGAAAGCTGCTCACTGGACAGTATGCAATGGCTTCTGAAGTAATGACATCACCCAAGCCTTGCTCATTCTGTGTAGGAGGACCAAGAATTACTTCTGCCCAGGGAGTTCTCGGATATAGTCTTTCTTGGGCCTCTTCAGCCTCTGTTCTGAGCCTCTGGTGACAGGTCTCAGATGGAGGGTTAATCTTCCAGGCAGGGTTTCTAGGGATTGCTCCTTCTCATCTCAAGAGCTGCTTTGTTCCAAGAAAGCTGGCACCAAGACCAAAAGGACAAGTTAAATTTAGTTGAAGCTTTCAAACAGGCCCCAAATCTGACCTTATGGAACATACATACTTTCTCCAAGATTCATCGGCTGGGTCATGTACAAACTCAAAGGCCTCCAAGAACAAAGGCTGGACAAGGCAGACCTGGCTCAAAACCTCAGTTGGGCTGCCTGGTCCAAGGGCTTAGAGGAGTCATCAAGAATCCCCAAAACACAAGGGCCAAGTAATGATTTAGTCCACATGTATTTCACAATTATTTCCTTGGGATCTATAAAGACACATCAGGGCCCAATGCTATGAATAATGATGCTGGGTTTTAGGCAGGGTGGTTTATTAGAAAGAACGTGAGATGAGCAGAGAAAAACAGTTGAAAAATCAAAAACTAGATTCCCACCGCTGCTGGCTGTGTGATCTTGGGTAAATCACTTCACCTCACCAGGCCTCAGTGGTCCCCTCTCTTAACATGAAGACAGTTAAGCCTACCTCAAAGATGGTTGTTAGAAATGAAAAGATATCTTATGGAAAAAAGCAACGTGTGTGTGTGTGGTATTTACAGCGCAGAACTGCATGAGTCAGGTATTACTAATATTCTTGTTTTGCAGAAGACAAAACTGAACCTCCTGCAGTTAACTGTCATTCCCAGGGTTGCTCAGTGACAGCGCTGGGACTTGAACCTCGCTCCGATTGCTCCAGCCAGCGCCCCCCTCCCGGGGCCGCACTTTCACGCACATACTCTGCAGCCTCCTCGGGGCCCAGGCCCCCGCGTCCGTATTGCAGAGGCCGTCCCCTTACACTGACAGAGGAGCCCCCGCCCAGCCGTCCCTCCTCCCGGCCAAGGCCGCCCCCACCCGCCCCCTGGAGCTCACGTGCCGGAGGTCCCGCCGCTGGGTCCGCTGGGCTCCTCCGCCCCGCCGCCTCCGCCCGCCCCTCAGCCGCGCGGGCACCCCTCGGCCCTCGGCCAACCCTCCCGGGCTCACCCTCCACTCCCTCGTCGGGCTGCACAGGCCCCTGACTAGCGCGGAGACTCGGCAGCGCCGGGACCGCCTCCCGAGCGAGGCTGTAGCCTGAGGAAAGACAATTTACAGCTACAAGCGGAAGTACGCATGTGCTAAAGGAGCCCCGAAGTCCAATTCCAGGGTAAAAACTGCACTTCCCATAATTCCTTGCTCCCGCACCTTTGGGCAATATGGGAGTTTGTCTTTCAAAGGCTCTTGTTACCTGGCGCCCAGGTTTTCTAAGCACCGCCAGGTTATAGATTAGAACGTGACTTTACTGACATAACACCCAGCGGCAGTTCATGGTTCTTGATTGGATCTGGCTTAAATTGGATCTGGCTTAAATCAGCTGCAAGAGACATTTTGGGAACAAATAAGGGTAATTTTTACTTACTAAAATTGAACTGTTTATCAGTGATACTAAGGAATTATTGTTATTTTTAGATAGTCTAATAGTATGCATTGTGGTTCTGTAGGAAATGTAGTTAATTTTTAGAGATGTAATACTTAAGTATTTAAAATATTGTGTGTAAAAAGTTATAAAGAGCAAATATAGCAAAATCCTCAGTGCTTAATATAGGTAATGAATCTAGATATTCATTTTACTATTCTTACTACTTTAACAAAAAACAAACAAAAAAACTGGGTTCTACCTACAACCAGTGTATGTGTGTGAATAACCACATATTTTAGAACTAGTTTTTCCCATAAAAAGAATTATACATTTGACTGGATGTATTCTTAACATAAATCTACAACCATTGTAGCATATTTATTCTTTAATGCTGATTTTTTTGCTTCTTGCATTAACTTGTATATTTTAAATTCACTGTACATTCCATGATGGTGGTGGTATTATTATCTATCTTGTTATGACATCAGACTTTTGTTCCTAAGTTATGGATTCTCTGCTTTTAATTTCATTGATTTCTGCTTTTATCTTTCTTTTTTTCTTAATTGGTTTATTTTATTTTATTTATTTTATTTTTGGCTGCGTTGGGTCTTCGTTGCTGCGCGCGGGCTTTTCTCTGGTTGCGGTGAGCGGGGGCTACTCTTCCTTGCGGTGCACAGGCTTCTTATTGCGGTGGCTTCCTTTGTTGTGGAGCACGGGCTCTAGGCGCGCGCTTCAGTAGTTGTGGCACAAGGGCTCAGTAGTTGTGGCTTGCAGGCTCCAGAGAGCAGGCTCAGTAGCTCAGTAGTTGTGGCACACGGGCTTAGTTGCTCCGCGGCATGTGGGATCTTCCCGGACCAGGGCTTGAACCCATGTCCCCTGCATTGGCAGGCAGATTCTTAACCACTGTGCCACCAGGGAAGCCCTCTGCTCTTATCTTTATTTTCTTTTTTCTACATGCTTAGGTTTTATTTTGTTGTTTTTTCTAGTTTAAGATGGAAACTTTATTTTCTAATATGAATATTTACTGTTGTAAAATTCCTCCTAAGTGCTCTTTACCTATATACCACAAATGTTGCCATGTTATATTTTCATTTTTGTTCTACTCAAAATATTTTCTGATTTCTTTTGATAGTTCTCTTTGAGCTGTGGATTATTAAGAAGTATTTGTTTAATTTCGAAGTGCTTGGAGATATACCTGTTATCTTTTTATCATTAACTTCTGGTTTAATCCCATAATGGTCTGAGAACATACTTCGTGTGACTTCAGTTCTTTTAAATGTAATATTTGTTTTATATTGGTGAATATTCTGTGCAGACTTGGAAAAATGTTTATTCAATTGTTTAGTGTTCTGTAAATCGTATCTAGTTTGTTGATGGTGTTATGCAGTTCTTCTATGTCCTTGCTGATTTTTTTGTCTACTATTGATAAAGAAACATTCATGGTGTGAGCCAGCCCTGTTCCCTCCATGTGTGCACACTGTCATTGGCAACAGTAGCCTCCACCTTAGGCTGGGAAGCAGTACCAGAGCAAGAGTGGCTGGAGCAAGAGCCTGGTGTGGGCTGGGAGGTGCCCTGGGGTGGTCCTGGCAAGCCAGCCAGAGCCCCAGGCAGTTTTCAATCTGCCACCTCTGTGCTGTGACCAGGAGTAAGCAAGACTGTGTGCATACTCCTCAAACCAGCTAAGGAGGCTCATCTTTTCTGGTGTCCGACGCCAGGTCTGAGGTGCCTAATGCGTAGCTTAAACCCCTCACTCCTCAGGGAAGATCACCGAGCCTGTGATATCCCACTCCTAGCAAGAGTGGCTGGAGCAAGAGCCTGGTGTGGGCTGGGAGGTGCCCTGGGGTGGTCCTGGCAAGCCGGCCAGAGCCCCAGGCAGTTTTCAATCTGCCACCTCTGTGCTGTGACCAGGAGTAAGCAAGACTGTGTGCATACTCCTCAAACCAGCTAAGGAGGCTCATCTTTTCTGGTGTCCGACGCCAGGTCTGAGGTGCCTAATGCGTAGCTTAAACCCCTCACTCCTCAGGGAAGATCACCGAGCCTGTGATATCCCACTCCTCTTCTTTTTTTTTTTTTTAACATCTTTATTGGAGTATAACTGTTTTACAATGGTGTCCTCTTCTGTGTCGCCCACTAGGGGCGTGGGTCCCAACCAGGTTGCGCCTTCTCCCTTCCTACCAGACTCTGCGGATCTTTCATTACAACCTTAGTTGTAGAAGAGCTGTTCTGCTAGTCCCCAGGTCGATTTGAGCAAGAGTCGCTCTATATGTAGTTGTAGTTTTGATGTGTTTGTGAGGGGAGGTGGGCTCAGTATCCTCCTACTCTGTCGTCTTTATCTCCTTCCCTCAGATTTTCTATTTCTTCACAAGTCAATCTTGGTAGGTCTTGTGTTTCTAGGAATCTGTTTCATCTATGTTATGCAATTTGTCAGAATAAATTGCTCATAGTACTTTCTTTTAATTATTTTTATTTCTGTAGAATGAGTAGTAATGTCCCCACTTTTGTGGGGTTTTTTGTTTGTTTTTTGCCATGTGGTGTGCCACGTGGGATCTTAGTTCCCTGACCAGGGATTGAACCTGTGTCCCCTGCAGCGGAAGTGTGGAATCTTAACCACTGGACCACCAGGGAAGCCCCAGCCCACTTTCATTTCTGATTTTAGTAATTTGAGCCTTCTCTTTTTTTCCTTAGTCAAGCTAATTAAAGTTCTGTCAATTTCATTCATCTTTTCAAAGAACCAATTCTTGGGCTTGTTGATTTTTTTCTGCTGTTTTTCTATTCTCTATTTAGTTTTCTCTGCTCTAACATTTATTATTCTATTTTGGTTGTTTTGAGCTCCTTTTTATTTTTAGATGTAATCATTGATAGGTATTAATGTCCCACTTTGTACTGCTTTCACAGCATCCCATATGTTTTAGTATACTGTTTTTGCTTTCATTTGTCTGGAAGTATTTTCTAACTTCCCTTGTGATTTGTTCTTTGACCCACTGGTTTTTAACAGTGTGTCTTGTGATTTCCACAAATTTGTGTATTTTCTAGCTTTTATTCTGTTACTGATTTCTAACTTCATCCTGGTGTTGTCAGAGAAGATACTTCATATGACATCTATCTTTTTGAATCTATTGAGAGTTAACTCGTGGACTAACATTGTCTATCCTAGAGAATGCCCCATGTGCACTTTAAAAGAATGTATATTCTCCTGTTGTTTGGTAGAGTCTTCTGTATACATCTGTTACATCTAGTTGGTTTAAGGTAGGGGCTTATTTTTGTTTTTTTTGTTTTTGGCAGCATTGGGTCTTTGTTGCTGCATGCGGGCTTTCTCTAGTTGAGGGGAACAGCAGCTACTCTTCATTGCAGTGCGTGGGCTTCTCATTGCAGTGGCTTCTCTTGCTGCAGAGCATGGGCTCTAGGCATGCAAGGTCAGTAGTTGTGGCTCGTGGGCTCAGTAGTTGTGTCTCATGGGCTCTAGAGCACAGGCTCAGTAGTTGTGGCACAGGGGCTTAGTTGCTCCACGGCAGGTGGGGTCTTCCCGGACCAGGGATCGAACCCGTGTCCCCTGCATTGGCAGGCAGATTCTTAATCACTGTGCCACCAGGGAAGTCCTCTTCAATATTTTTTATTTTTGCTCCCAGACTCTATAATTTCAGTGTACCTATCTTCAATTACTATTTTTTCTTCTGCTTGGTCAAACCTGTCTTTGACTTTTTCTAGTACATTTTTCATTTCAGTTATTGTACTTTTCAGCACCAGAATTTTTTCCTTTTTGCTTTTTTACCTCTTTACTGGTATTTCAATTTTGTTTATACATTGTTTTCTTGACTTTGTCCATATCATCTTTTAGCTCTTAGAGCATGTTTCAGACAGTTTTAAAGTCTTTATTTACTACGCCCACCATCTGGTGTTTCTCAGAGACATTTTCTTTAAATTCTTTTTTACCTCTTTCTTTGTATGCCTCATGGTTTTTTTCTTTTTTATTTTTTTTCTTGAAACCTGGACATTTGAATCGTACAACGTCGTGTCTCTGAAGATCAGATTTTCTCCTTTCCCTGGCTTTTAAGTGTGTTATTTGTTTGTTTAATTGTTATAGGATGTCTTTGGGCTGGGATCAGTCTGAGGTGAAAACTTAAGGTCTTCTCAAGTCTTTTCTGAGCCTGCACCTCTCCTTGGGCATGTGTGGTAATTTCTAAATTGTCCTGTATTTGTGGTTGCTTTTGAATGTCCTCATCTTTAAATGTATGACTCCCAAAGGGTGAAAAAGAGAAAAATGAAGGAGAAAAGAGTGCCAGCCCTTTAAATCCTAAGAAGTCACTTTATTCAGAGGGGGAGTGGCTTACAGCAGTGGTGTAGGGGGTGCAACAATGGCTGCCTGCCTCTGTGTCTGCCTCTCCACAGTCAGAAGCAGCAGTGAGCAAACAGAGCACAAATCCCTGATATTTGGAGGACAGAGTTCTTAATGTCCACCCTGGCTCCTGCAAGCTGCATGCAAGGTGCTCCAGGAACATGTGAATAGCTGACTGCCACAGGACTAGGAAGTGGGGAATGGGTAACCACTACTATGCTAATAACTAAAATTGACTTAAATTAACTGCAATTTACTACCCAAGCCTTTCTGTGAAAAGTTTTTGAGGTATTTGGGGCTCATTTTGATCTCAGGTAGACTCCTATTCGTCTTTTCCTTGCTTCTCTTTAGTAAATTACCTGTTCTGTGGTTTAGCCTAGATCTCTCATGAAACTACCAGCCTCTTTTAAATTGCTTTTCACCATACCTTCACTGATTTTTGAGTGCCTTTAAGCTTAACCATCCTGTACACTCTTTTAAATAAAGTCAGTTCCTTGGAGAGAGCTTTGGACCTCTTGATTCTATGACCTGCCTTTCACCCTTGGCAAAAATCTCTGAGCCATGCCCCAGATACAGGAGTGGATACAGAGGCATTCTTCTCTCTGTGACACCGGTATTTTAGGAGCATAGTGCTGTATGGGCATAGTAGCCTGTGGTCTTCTCATTTTCCCTTTTGGCCTGGAACCTCTACCCTACTTAGTCAAAATGAGGGTGATTGGGGCCTCAGTATTCTCAGCATGGTACACCTGAAACAGGAGTGGGGTCTGGAAGAATAGGAGCTCTTGACTTCTCTTTAAATGGCACTCGCCTACAATGCAGCCTCTAAAAGCGGATGCTGGAGAAATACAGGAAACACTGGGAGCCTGCCCCTCCCAGATAGATGCCATTGCATGTGACTGGGAGCTGGGAGGCAAGACAGCTGTTCTTTTGGCTGCACGTGACTGGAGTTACTGTCACACTGAGCTGGGGGGCAGGGGAGCTAGTTGAGGTTCAAATATGACAAACTCTTGCTGTTCTTAATGAGTTTTAAGTAGATTTTCTTGAATGTTTCTTTTTTGCCATATGCCTTTAGGACAATTTCCAGAGACTTTACTTTTAAAAAAAAATAATTTTCATCAGTTTTGCTTGCTTCATGTGGGAGTGGATCTGTGGAGTGAGTCATAAGTACCTGTTTGTACTTTTGTTGTCCCCTTTAGAAAATAAGCTCTATAAGAAGACAGAGGTTTTTCTGAGCCTTATTGAGATATAATTGACATATAACATTGTGTAAGATTAAGGTGTACAGTGTGATGATTTGATACACTTGTATATTACAAAATGTATACCACAGTAAGGTTAGTTAACACATTCTTCACTTAACATTAATTACCATTTTGTTGTTTTGGTGAGAACAATGACGCTATGCTCTCATAGCAACTTTCAATTATACAGTACAATATTGTTGACTATATAGTCCCCATGCTCTTCCTTAGATTCATGGAACTTACTCATCTTATGAATGAGTTTGTACCCTTTGCCCAACATCTCCCCATTTCCCCCACCTTTCAGCCCCTGGCAACCACCACTCTACACTGCTTCTATGAGTTTTTAGATTCTACATATAGGTGAGAACATACAGTATTTGTCCTTCACTGTTGACTTATTTCACTTAGCCTAATGCCCTCAAGGTCTATCAGTGTTGTTTCAGTGGCAGGATTTTCTTCTTTTTTAATGGTTGAAAAATACTTCATTGTATATATATATATATATATATAATATGTATAGATTATTTCTATATTTTCTCTTTATTCATCTGTCAGTGGACACCTAGGTTGTTTGTGTATTTTGGCTACTGTGAATAATGCTGCAACGAACATGGGAGTGCAGGTATCTCTGAGATAGTGATTTCATTTCCTCTGGATATACAATGAGTGGGGTTGCTGGATCATATGGTAGTTCTATTTTTAACACATTGAAGAATCTCTGTACTGTTTTCCTTAGTAGCCTTACCAATTTATATTCCCACCAGCAGTGCACCAGACTACTCTTTTCTCCACATCCTCACCAGCCTCATTTGTTAACTGTCTTTTTGATAAGATTCATTCTAACAAGTGTGAGGTGATATGCCATTGTCATTTTGACTTGATTCTCCCTGATGATTAGTGATGCTGAGCACCTTTTGACATCATTTGTATGTCTTTTTTGGAGAAATGTCTATTCAGTTCCTCTGCCCATTTTAAAATTGAATTGTTTGGGTTTTGTTTTGTTTTGTTTTTTGGCCATTGTGTTGTGTGAGTTCCTAATATATTTTGGATATGAACCCCTTACCAGATATATGATTTGCAGATATTTCCCCCCATTCCATAGTTTGCTGGTTCATTTTGTTTCTTTGGTTGTGCAGAAGCTTTTTAGCTTGATGCAGTCCTACTTGTTGATTTTTGCTTTTGTTGCTTGTGCTTCAGGTGTCTTATCCAAAGAATCATTGCCAGTGCCAAGGAGCTCTTTGTCTATGCATTCACCTGGGAGTTTTACAGTTTCAGGTCTTATGTTTAAGACTTTAATCCATTTTTATTTTTGTGAGTGATGTAAGATAGGGGTCTAGTTTCATTCTTTTGCATATACACAGTCCAATTTCATTCTTTTGCATAAAGTATACTTTGATTCCCTTTTCTTTATCTTGAGTGTATCTACTATAGGTTTCTGTTTTGTGGTTACCATGAGGCTTACTTGAAACATTTTATTGACATGACAGTTTATTTTAAGCTCAAAACAACTTAACTTCCATCACATATAAAAGCTATACTTCTTTATCTGTCCCATTTTATGTTGTTGTCAATTTACATTTTTGCACTGTATATCCATTTACTATTATAGCTATAGCTATTTTTAATGCTGTTGTCCTTTAAGCTTTATACTAGAGTTAAGTGTTTAACACACCACCATATTATAGTGTTAGAGTATTCTAAGTTTGACTTAGAATACCTATATTTACCAGTGTGTTGTATATTTTCATGTTATTAATTAGCACTTTTTATGTGTACTTGAATAACTCCTTCTAGTGGTAATGAATCCCCTCAGCTTTTGTTTGGGAGAGTATCATGCCTTCATTTCTGAAGGACAGTTTTGCTGGGTAAAGTATTCCTGATTGGCAGGGTTTTTTTTTCAGCACTTCAAGTATATCATCCTACTCAGTCCTGGCTTGCAAGGTTTCTGTTGAAAGATCCACTGATAGCTTTATGATGGTTTCCTTGTATGAGAGAAAATTTTTTTCTCTCGTTGCTTTTTAAATGATCTCTTTGGCTTTGATTTTTGGCAGTTTTATTATAATGTGTCTTGGAAAAGATTATTTTGGATTGAAATTATGGGGTGATCTATTAGCTTCATGTACCTGGCTGTCCAAATCTCTCTCTTGGTTTGGGAAGTTTCCAGCCATTATTTCTTTTTTTAAAAAAAATAAATTTATTTATTTATTTATTTATATTTGGCTGCGTGGGGTCTTCGTTGCTGCGCATGGGCTTTCTCTAGTTGTGGCGAGCAGGGGCTATTCTTCATTGTGGTACACGGTCTTCTCATTGCGGTGGCTTCTCTCGCCGCGGAGCACAGGCTCTAGGCGTGTGGGCTTCAGTAGTTGCGGCTAGCAGGCTCTAGAGCACAGCTCAGTAGTTGTGGCGCATGGGCTTCATTGCTCTGCAGCATGTGGGATCTTCCTGGACCAGGGTTTGAACCCATGTCCCCTGCATTGGCAGGCAGATTCTTAACCACTGCACCACAAGGGAAGTCCTGCCATTATTTCCTTCCTTCCTTCCTTTCTTCCTCCCTCCCTTCCATTCATTTATTTTTATTTATTTTTGGCTGCGTTGGGTCCTCGTTGCTGTGCACAGGCTTTCTCTAGTTGTGGCTTGCAGGCTCTAGAGTGTAGGCTCAGCAGTTGTGGCACATGGGCTTAGTTGCTCCATGGCATGTGGGATCTTCCCGGACCAGGGATTGAACCCGTGTTACCTGCATTGGCAGGCAGATTCTTAACCGCTGCACCACCAGGGAAGTCCCATTATTTCTTTAAATAAGCTTTCTGTCTCTTTCTCCCTCTTCTCCTGGGTCTCCAGTGATGTATACATTGTTTCACTTAATGGTGTCCCATTAGTCCCATAGTCTTTCTTCACTCTTTTTTTTTTCTCCTCCTCTGACTGGATAAATTACAAGTGATATTTTTTTCTTTTTGGGGGGTTTACTTATTCTTTCTTCTTTAAAGTCCAGTCTGCTGGTGAAGCTATTCAATTCTTCAGTCATTGTGTTGTTCAACTAAAATCTTGTTGTTGTGGTTTTTTAAAATATTTTATCTTCATTGAACTTCTCAATTTGTTTTTGTACTATTTTCCTGATTTCATTAAATTATTAATCTGTGTTCTCTTATAGCTCTCTGAGCATATTTAGAACAATTATTTTGAATAATCAAGCAATTCATGAATCTCTATTTCTTTGGGGTCAGTTAGTGTAAGTTTACTGTGTTCCTTTGGTTTGTCATATTTCCCTAATTTTTCCTGATCCCTGTATCCTTGCATAGGCGTTTGTACATATGAACAAGCAGTCACCTCTTGCAGACGTTATGGACTGACTTTAGTAAGGAAAGACTATCACCTGTGAGTGGGGACATGCCAGAATGTTCTGTCATGCAGGTTTACTGGTGCAGGGTGCCAAGTACTAGAGTGTGTGGCAGCTCTGGCTTGGTGGAGGGGAGGTGTGGTGTCTCACTGGCTCAGGCCACTGGGGTCAGGGCATTGGCAACTATGTGGCCCTTGGTGAGTGCTGTGGGGGTCCCCAGTGGCTGCAAGGACTGATAGGGCTCTCAGCAGCACCTCCAGGTCCAGCAGCTAAGGATGAGGGCAGGCAGCAGTGGTGGCCAGAGCCAGTGGCGTGCATACACTCAGCTCCGGGGCTGGCCGAAGTTGCTCTGAAGTGGCAGGGGTTGGTTGCAGACACAGTGGTGAGGACCAGGGCCTGCAACAAGGACCTCAGCCAACTGTGGGCACACTGGCTGCCGTGCGGCCCCTGGCTGTTGGTGTGCACTCCTGGGGCTGCAGTGTGTCTCCACAGGCACTTGCATGGCAGTGAGGCCAATGAAGGGAGTCAGGCCCGGAGCGTGCAGGTGCACAGCTGCAGGGGTAGCTGCAGGTGAGCCCAGTGGTGCAGACCAGTGGCGAGAGAGAGCCGAATCTGGGCCCCGATGCAGTTAATGGGGCCCTGTTGCCGTGCACTGCTGTGGCTGTAAGGTATTGCCACAGGCACACAGCAGTGGATGTTAGTGACAAAGTTCAGGCCAGGGAAGTGCAGGTACACAGCTGGCAGTGGGCCTAGCTGCCTGTGAGCCCAGTGGTGCCGGTCAGTGACTTGAGATACGACTGAATCCAGGCCCATCAGCATTTATAAGGACCTTGGCTGACAACATGCACTTCCATGGCCACGGGACAGCACACCAGGTGTGCACATGGCAATGGAAGTTGGTGACAAGAGTTGGGCTGGCAGCATGCAAATGCACAGCTGGAGGAGGTAACCCCAAGGGTGCATATGGTGATGGGGGTTAGCTGTGAGGGCTAGGCTGGTGCCTTGCACTCCTGCAGCTGCGGAGGCCTTGACTAGCTGCCGCTGTGGATCCCAGGCTCTGGTGGATGGGGGTGGGGCAGAAGGGCCTAGAGGTGGACTCAGGCAGCTGGTGTCTGTAAATGCAAATACCTGTTGGGCAAAAACTGGTGAAACCTGCAGGGAGTCTGTGGCTGTGCTGCCTATTGGTTTCTTCAGTGGGAAAGCTGCTGGGATCCTCTGCAGAACAGGTCACTGGGAACCGTGGTTGCTACTGCTGTGTGGGTGATACTGGTAGCCTCTGTTCTTCTTCCGTGTACCTAGCTACCTCTGTACATCTCACCTGTGCTGGTCTCTGGGTGGAGTGAAACTGAAGTGGGTCCTTCCTCTGGTGCCCTGAAAGGCTGGGGAGGCTGGTTGCTCGCCTGCTCCTCCTTTTCCAGTGAGAGCTCTTTCTAGCTGGGTTGGTCTGTCTGGCATTGAGCAGCGCGGGCCAGCGGGGTGGGACGATGCAGGCAAAATGAAGCGGTTCTTCCTTCCCTTTTTGAGGAGTTCTTCTCAGGTTTTTTGTTCTACTCTGTTGCTGAAGTTTGTTAAGTGGATTCCTGAGCTCTCCCAGAGCTGTTTTTGTTCCTGCATAACTAATTGTTGACATTTGTTGGGGAAGGCTGGGGTCTTCTACTTCGCCGTCTTGGTGATGTAACTCTCTACAGAGTTTTTTCTGTTTGATTTTCAAATAACTCCTAATCAACTGTGAAACTGACTCATATCTATTGATTGAATGAATATATTTAGAATTTACTTGCTTATCTTATTTAAGTCCTACAACTCTATAAAGTAGGTACCGCCGTCATTCACATTTTAGACAGGGATAATCTAAGGTTTTCAGTGGTTAAACTGCCTATCTAGACTCACAAATGTATTAAGTAATAGAATCTGGACGTGTATGAAGACAATAACTCCAAAGTCCATGCTCTTGAACCGTGTGCTTTACTACAGACCACTAACACCCCACAGCCCCAGCTCTGACCGGACAGCCTTTAACAACCCTCCTCAATCACACTCATGGACCTCACGCCCTGGCGTACACAGCTTCAGAAAGATCTTCTGGAATTGAGACGTATACATTTTACCGCACACATCTGGCCACCAACATAGGGAGCTTTCCTCAAAGAAAGTAACAAATGCAACCACAGCTTATCCCCTGCTCGATTCCAGTCCTCATCCTCTCTCCTCTGCACCCTCCCCTTCACTCTAAAACACAGACCCTGGAGCATAGCCTATCCTCAAAGGCCTTTATCTGAAGGTAAGTCCAGGGCAGGCACAAAAATATTATGGACACGAATTAAAACATTAATGGGCCCAATTCAGAGGCATTTGGAGAAATTTTGGATCCTACCCACTGTAAGCCAATCTCAACTCCTTTTCTCTCTGCCAAATTCCACAGAACCCAAAAGTGCACAAACTTCCTTTCCCGTTTTCTGTCCTGAACCAGGTCTCCAGAAGACAAAGGCTAGAGCCTTAGGAGGCTGGAGACAGTGAACTGCACATGTGTTGAGCAAAGGGCTGCACCTTCCTTCCCCAATGTTATCAGAGGCCCAATATGTCACATTTCTGAAGTCAGCATCCATTAGCCTCAATGGTCCCTCCTTTAGTGCTCCCCAAAATAATCTCTTCTCTCTGGAGGTATTGCTCTTTTACAATCCCAAGGACATAGTTTAAAAATGGGCTATAATCACACCCTGACTCTATACTAACATAAAACTACCACAAATACATGCCACAAATATATCCATTTCAATTATGGATATACGTAAAACATTTAAATAAAGCTGAAAACAGAGGCCAACAATTAAAACGTGTCATATCCATAATCATCAGGGTTTCTCCTGGGTTGCAAAATATGTTAGATTCGAAAAATTACACAATTATTAAACAAAAATGGAAAAAAATCCAAAAAAGAAATACAATCCAAAAGAAGACCGCTGCTCTCAAAGTTAACTTTAAGCACCAACTCTGACTTTTTTACAAAGGGTATAATGCTGTGTGACTGTCTTTTCATTAAATATATAGTGAAAATCTTTGATGGTAAATATATTTTAAGAATATAAAGTGTCCCCCTTCTGTCCATGATGATAATATAGTCAAGAGGTATACAAGTTCAAAGAAAAAAATATCTAGACATAAATAAAAAATATGCAGACTCTATATGAAGGAAATGAACTTTACTGAACAATAGTTTAAAAGATTTGAGTAATAAGAGGTACAAATCATTTTCCTGAATACAAAATGAACTATGTTACGGCACAACATTCCAAACAAAATCTCAACGAAGTTATGTATCTTCACATTTTTTTTGTTCTGTTGCTAGAATTAATGTAAATTTTATGTGGAATAATGGGAAGAGCCAAACATTTTGTGAAAATAAAGACTAACGCTTATCTAAAGATGTGTCATTAATAGCTATAATAATCTAAATATTTTAGTTTTGAGTCGGGGAAAAAAACGTGAAGTCCTAAGATTGTCATAAGAATTCAGTATATGATATTGGTAGTGTTTTTAAAAAAGTGAAGAGAAATGGGCCTATTTAATAAATGGTGTTGGGGTGGCAGAAGATTAAGTGAAAATAACAGGGATTCAACAGGATAAGCCTTCCCTAGAATAACACAGATAAAGGGGTAGGTTCAGGGCAACTACAGCTGCAGTCTCCAACTGGGGGCAATAAACAGGGGTAGTGGCTGAGGACATCTAGGATACCCATGAATTAAACCCTCCCAGAGGCTACGGCTCCACCTTTACCTGCCAAGCATAGGCATGATGATAGCTCATACCAAGCAAGGGGAGGTCAAGTTCAAGACAAGAAAATGGGCCCAATTTAAAAAAACAAAAAACAAAAACAGGTTACACATGTGTCTGTATTACACACAACTTCCTCCAGATATCCAAGTGGCTCTTTCCCTCCACTTTGGCCTCCCCATTGAGGTCTTTCCCTCTCCACACTACGTAAAATCAAACCATCTTTCTGACAACTTTTCCCATTTTAGTTTTATAACACTTGTCACCATCATCTTCTCCCTTGCAGAT
This sequence comes from Physeter macrocephalus, assembly GCF_002837175.3. Classification (NCBI taxonomy): domain Eukaryota; kingdom Metazoa; phylum Chordata; class Mammalia; order Artiodactyla; family Physeteridae; genus Physeter; species Physeter macrocephalus. Next base: position 10,408,866 of record NC_041233.1, on the reverse strand, counting down.
ATATTTTCTTGATATGGCTGCTGGTAGCAAGAAGGACACAAACTATCTGGTCACGATGACTTCTCAATAAAAATATTCTAGGATGGGTTCTCATTGGCCTATTTTAACAAAGGATCATTCCTGGATGAATACAGACGTGGAGCCAGGTATAGATGGTACCATCTGGAGTAAATGCCAACTCCACGCTCACAAGAATAGGTTACATTGCTAGAACAATGTAGAAAAGTTGCAATAGCCACTACATAATCTTGAGGAACTGACGTCTACTCTTAGACACCACTGTTTGAGAGCAAGTTCCCCTCAGATGCTTGAGGAGGTAGAGAAGTGATGTTTAGTATCTTGCATGCCCCACCTTGAGCATGTCTGGAGTCCACAGGATGGAATGGTTGATGCTCTCTGGGCTCAGTATCCTCATCTACAAAATAGGGGTAGTTATCCCTATGTGAAAGAGCAGATCTTACCTTGAACTTACTTCCAATAACACACGGCCAAAAATTCTCAGTTGTCTAACCCCCCGCAAAGCCCAAGTCCTTAAAGAATAAGACGGGGTTCAGAATTCCTTGAAGCCCCTTGTGAAGACATGCTCTGCTCTTGTCAGTCTTTAATCACATTCCTTAAAATACAAGAGGAACTTGGAGAAGCATGGCGGCCATGACTGGTGCCCAAGGAGGTAGCGAAATTTTCTAAGCTTTCCTAGGACTGTGCTGATAAACCAGGGCCCATATTGAGAGAAGAGGGCATAAATACTCTTTGGAGTATAACAGATGACTATTCTTCAGACTCTACCCCAACAGTTACCTCCCCTGAAGTAACTATTGGCTTTTAGTTCAGCAGGTATCCCAGGCCTTTTGCCATGTATTTTAATCCATATATATCTACCTATAAAGAATTTATAACACACTGGAGTCTTATTTTATGGGCATTTGAATTTTGCCAATCAGAAATACTGTCAAAATATTATACTTCAATTAAAAATCCACACAAAAATGTACTCATTATAATATGTGAAGTAAACACCTACTCTTATTATGCTCTCGAAGAGGGTAACCAGTTATCCCAACTGGTCATATCAAGCCAACAAGAAAAAGGATGAAATAATCAAACAGTGCAGAGAGGACTGGCTGTTTGGAAGAACAGAGAGCTGCTAACCTCACACCACATATGACAAGAAACACCATGCAGGGATATGAATAATCAATTTAACATACCTGCTTCACAAATGCCAAAGGAAAGACATACCTGCCACAGTGCTCAGTTCCAGAAGGAATTTACTTTATGACAACGTAACAGCACAATGAGGCAGAAACACTTAACTTTCAACTAGTAGAATAACTTTATTTCTAATACTGAGACTTTATATAGGAATTTACGGAATATAAAACATTGTGCTGCTTATTCTCCAATAGCTCCACCCAGACCTTCCCTTCTACATTCTCTGTGCCCACTTGTGCTCACCTGCAGGTGGCATCTGAGGGTTCTGGGGATTTGGTGCCAAAATTTTGGTAGTGACAATATCTCCTATGAGGAGGCCCCTCCTCAATAAGAGCAGCTCTTATTGGGCTCTGGTAACACTTGCTTCCATCCTTTGCCCCTTAAGGACTTAGAATGGTAATAGCTTCCTGGTGACACTAGTCTCTAGGTGCTTCAATATCCCTTGTTTTTGGCCCAAACTACTGTACTGTAATAAGTCTGCCATTGAAGTCTTAGTTGAAGCAGAATTCTGTTTTTCACCAGAACCATGGCTGATACTAACAGCCATCCCTATACTAACTTGTCAAAAGAAGTAATTCTTCCCTAAAATTGCTGTATAGAACATTAACACTTAGAAAAGAATTCATCTGTATCAGGGGACTGCCTTCAGGTCTAAATAACAGACATCCCTGAGAATAAATAAGAAGCCACTATTGCCACAGTAATACAAACTCCTAGTAGAGAGCAGGTCCAAAAAGAGTTGTGCAGCTTAGTGACGTCATCTCTGAGCCAGGCTTTTCCTATCTTGTGTACTGTTATCTTCAGGCTATTGTCCTTCAGGATCACAACTATAATCTAGTGTAACATACAGACATTAAAATGTCCAGCAGAAGAGAGACAATCTCTTCCCATGTCATGACAATATTTTATCACTGAGATCTTTCCCCAAAGCACTGCAGAATATTTTCCAAATATCTCACTGCTCACACGTCCATCCCAACAAAATCATTAGAATAGAATCTTCATGATTAACTTAGACTAATGTTGATTTACCCCTAAATCATCTGGGGGAAGGACGGACAAAGAGACAAAACAGCCCAGCAACTAAGAAGCAGGGATTGGCTTTTGGGTGGGCAGTATCTCTTGGAACTGCTTTTAATGTGTTCCAAGGAAGCAAAGGAAACAGTAGGACAAAGGAGAAAGAGACAGCATATTACAGTCGATTAAATAAAATACAAATACATAGTTCCTTTGTTACATATAACTCAGGTTACACACATCAGGCCTAAATAGATACAGCAACGAAGCACCAAGAATATGACACAGGCATTTCATTATACACCACTACTTTTTATTTGTAGAATGCAGTGAGCATTACTGTTCATAACTGATGTTAACCTTTGCGAAATTTATGTAAATATCGTTGTTATTAATAGCATTTACATAATTGACTGACCCAAGGCAGCTGAGTAACCTCAGAAAAATATTGTTTGGCTCTTTTATGGAAGTGGAAGCTCAGTAAAAATGGCCATACTCATTCACATATGCTAGCAAAGTTAGAAGAAAGGTAAGCAATATGGTTGTAAAATAGCATATACTGGCCATACTACAGAGAGACTCTGGTAGTATTTAGAATAGGATTGATGCAGAGGTAGTTAAAAACCTCACAGAAACATATTTTGGATTCTTTATTGAAGAGGCCAATCAGCAATAATGGCCATAGCCATTTATTTATATCAGGAAACGGAAAAAGGGGTATGTGGCTTGTACTTTAAATTTTCCAAATGTATTTTCATAAATACACAGTGATGTGCTACTGTAAATATGTGACTACAGGTTCTCTGAGAAAACAAAACCCTGATTTGTAGAGTTTGCCAATTATTATGGTGTAAATACTCCCACTAAAGCCAAGCTACCAACATGATGGCACTGAATGTAGAGCTGGGAAGAGATGTCCAGTAGCACATTATACAGTATTCACCATGCAGAGTCAACAATACAAATAACCTAAAGAACAAAGATAACAGCAAAATACTGTAAAATAATTAGGAAGTGATGAGTGTTGAGTACTTATTACCCTTGCTTTTAAAATATTTAACTGTAAGTTTATATAGTTTAATTTTTAAATAATGACTCTGTTTAACAACTGGCTCACAAAATTCCTGAAAATTTAACAATCAGCAGTACTTGCAAGCCAGTATAAGCTTACTGCAGTACACCACTATGTGTTGGTATGTGTGTATAAACATATTTACATATACATATGTACATAATTGTGTCAACCTATAAAGACACTGATGGTATCTAGTGTGGGAAATATTAATATAGACCATAATAGTTACTTAACTAAGGGTTCAGAGTTTCTCTTCACAAGCATGTTGAGCTCTAATATACATATCAAGAATACCTCAAATTTCTATATTAGCATACTCACATAAGGCCTGCAAACAACAAGGACTCTTCACATAAATGTTTAATGCTGTTGTCATTTAACTTTTTTAAACTTATGATTCTGTGAATATGACTAAATGAGTATCATCCATTATATTTACAATAAAATTTCAGCATCACATCCAGAATATGGCACGACACAACATAAATTCTAGATAAAGGTTTTTGCCATATTATTTAAATGAATTTCCCCTCAATATAAATTTTCTGATGGAAAGTTTCAATTTTTCTTGAAAGCTTTCACATATTCGAAACATTATAAGGTTTTATTCTAGTACTAATTATCTGAAGTACAACAAAACCTCACTTTCTAATAATCTGTGGCATTCTTTGGGTTTCATTAATCTCATTTAAAAAACCTGTATAATGAATTTGAAAGAGTGGATAAAGGCTTCAGAACGTTCAGGATGCTGAAAGAGCTTTCACCCTTGTGTGAATTCTCTGATGTTTAGTGAGCACTGACCTCTGACTAAAGGTTTTCCCACATCCATTACACTCATAGGGTTTCTCCCCTGTGTGAGTCCTCTGATGTTTAGTGAGAGCTGATTTCTCACAGAAGGTTTTCCCACATTCGTTACATTTATAAGGTTTCTCTCCTGTGTGAGTTCTTTGATGTACAATGAGGTTTGATTTCACACAGAATGATTTCCCACATTCATTACATATAAAGGGTTTCTCTCCTGTGTGTGTTCTCTGATGCACAGTTAGGGCTGACCTGTGGCAGAAGGATTTTCCACATGCATTACATTCATAGGGTTTCTCCCCTGTGTGTGTTCTCTGATGTTCAGTGAGGTTTGACTTCACACAGAACGTTTTTCCACATTGCTTACATTCATAGGGTTTTTCTCCTGTATGTGTTCGCTGATGGTTGGTAAGATGTGGTTTCTGACAAAAAGACTTCCCACATTCAGTACATTCATAGGGTTTCTCTCCTGTGTGTGTTCTCTGATGTTGAGTGAGGTTTGACTTCTCCCAGAATGTTTTCCCACATTCACCACATTCGAAGGTTTTTTCTCCTGAGTGAGCTCTTCGAAGTTGGGTGAGATGTGACTTCTTGTTGAAAGTATTTCCATTTTCATTGTGCTCATAAGGTTTTTCCCCCATGTGTACTATCTGATGTCTAAAGAGGGTTGACTTTTCCCATATTTTGTGACTTACTTTATATTCATGGGGTATCTTTCTTGTGTAATTTCCCTGATGGATAATGAAAGCTGAACTGTCACAGAAAATCTGCCCATATTCATTATAAGGATTTTCCCCTGTAAGAGCTCTCTGATGCCCCAATCTTAAATCCATATAGAAGGACTTCCCACAAATACTGCATTCATATGGCTCCATTTCCAAATGAGTTCTCTGAGATAAATTGAGCTTTAAACTTTGGATGAAAGTTCTTCCACATTCATTATATTTACAGTGTGTCTCTCCTATCTGAGCTTTCTTGTTTGTGAAAGAGTCTGCCTCCCCATGGCAGCCTTGTCCATTTTCATTATACTCAAAAGGTGGGTCAAAAATTGGCTGAGTGAGATCCTGGCTACGATTGAGGACATTCTTTTTTTGATTACATTTATAAGATTTCCCTCCAGTAGGAATTTTCTCATGCCGAATATCAAGGAGCAATTTCTCATATACATTAAACTCATCAGGCTTCTTTCCAGAATAGTTCTTTCTATTAATAATTAAGCCTGAAATATTTTTCAAACTCATTTCACATGTGTCACATATCTTATACAGAAAATTTCTTGAAGGAACAGAGTCTGTACCTAGATTTAAAGTATTCCTTACTCTGTCACCACTATCTGTACTTAACGTTTGGTTGGTGAAAGCAAGTTGCCAAAAATGTTCATCTTCATTTTCCTGGCTGCTCTCTATCAGGTCATCAAGTTTCCAGTCTTCTAGAAATGAGAAAAATAACCACATCTTATAAATCCTAGTACATTTCTAATGGAATTGGACTTTTACACTAATGCCCTATTACAGTCAATTCTTTTGTTTTAGGCTCTGTTTTCTGGTGTAAACTAAATCCAAGTATACATTTCCTTTACCCTTCTAGTTTGAGTGGAAAATAAATACATGCTGCAGTGGAATACTTTATTAATATAACCTTTAAAACTGGACAGAAAAAGGTGAAATAAATTCAAAGCACAGGGAACCAGTGAGTGGCTGATTCAGAAATCAGGAAGCTCAAGAGAATGGAGTGAGCCCAACAGAGAGGTTGAACACTGAATAAAGTGACATTGAAGATTAGTAGACAAGGGCTTTCAGGGGATGAACTATGTTTGGTGGAGACAGAACAGTCTAGTCCTAATCCCCTCAGACACTTGATTGCTGGGTGGGATTCCTACTAGAGTACTTGCTTCTACTCTACACATCAACACCAGACTAAAGTTCTGAAAACACCAACTTCCTCAGGTTCAGAAGAATTGTCCGCTAGCCCAGAATCTAGTTTTTCCTTTAATTCACAAGGAATAATTATTTTTTTAAATGCTGTAAGAGCAGCAGGCTAGAGAAGGTGAAATGAACTCAAGACATGGTGAGCAAGGGATGGAGATTTTCCGAGCATTGTTCATGTAGGGAGAAGGAAACTCCAAGAACTGGATGAGTTCAGCAAAGGAGGTTTTTTGTTTTTGTTTTGTTTTTTTAAAGGAAAATAGACTGTCTGAGAAACATATTAGAGGACGTACTCAGTTTGACAGAGGCAGATTATGGTTTCTTGTCCTTATCTTCCCACAGCTTGATTACTGAGGTAGGATCCTCACTAATATGCATGTTGCCATTCCTCTTTTTCCCATTTGATATAGCAACATCAAAATAAATTTCTGAAAGCACCTATTTCCTCATGTTTTAAGGGACAGTGCTTTAACCCAGACTCTAACTCTCTATCTAGCTGTGATTCACAACAACACAAATGCCCAACAGGAAATACAAAACAGAGGAGGGGCAGACCATCTCTGCAAAACGACCAGGTTCATTTGGTTTTCTCACAGCTGTTAATGAAGTTGTCCCAACCATCAAGTCATATGTTTCTTTACTTCAGTCTGCTGGTCTACTTTTACCCAAAACAATTTTGTTTCTGAATCAATACTGATTTTTAAGTCTGCTTTTATATCTAGGTTTATCTTTACAGTGAGGTTTTCTGCTTTCATATCTAGCCTCATCTGTGGCTTAACTTACTGGTGAGACCCATAATGATCACATTTTTCTACATGGTTCTGAGACCTTCAACAAACTTTATCATAAAAATTCTATCTATACTTTACTGTTGGTATCCAATGCAATAATCTTAATTACGTGTTAAAAAAAAAAATCTAGAACAGTCCTGAGCCCACTGCTCCAAAGACTAACTGATAATAGTTTTTATCCTGGCAAACACAAATCAAAACAAAAACTAGATTCACAGTAAGAGTTCAAATCACAATTCCACAAATCCATTAAAAAATATCTGTGCGGGGCTTCCCTGGTGGTGCAGTGGTTGCGCGTCCGCCTGCCGATGCAGGGGAACCGGGTTCGCGCCCCGGTCTGGGAGGATCCCACATGCCGCGGAGCGGCTGGGCCCGTGAGCCATGGCCGCTGGGCCTGCGCGTCCGGAGCCTGTGCTCCGCAACGGGAGAGACCACAACAGAGGGAGGCCCGCATACCACAAAAAAAAAAAAAAAAAAAAAAAAATCTGTGCAACTGTAGCTGGGGCGCTCATAAACTGTTCATTCCCAACAACACACATTTCACTTAATTAGCTACACTCCAGCCTTGGCTCTCCTTGGGACCTGGACATCCTTCAGGAAATGCTACTTACTTTAATTGAAAACAACAAACCACAAAAATATTAATAAAAGAACAAAAGCCAACAAACTCTACAACATCCTACCATGTTTAGCTTCCACTTGCTGCCTTAGAAGAAGTTACTGTCTGTTTAATTCACTGTAAAATAAAACAAATCCAGTGCTCAATGCTAAATCCTTTGTCATGACCACAGTCTAGCTCTTGACAGGTGTCACCAAAATCCTGTTTTCTCTGACTTCATTGAGGACACAGTACATTAATCATTCTTAGAAAGTAATGTGCATATGAATTATTTCCAACCTGTACATGAGGACAAAATAAGGAAATGTGCATTTAGGAAGAGTACTACAGAATGCTTTCTGAATGGATGAAAAAGAGTGATCTCTTCTAAACTTGGCTCAACAAAGTAATTATTAAAATATCAGAAACAGGAAAAATATGAAAGGGCCTTCTCTTTGGGAAAACAAAATCTCAACAATGATAGAAACCTCAAGCAGCAGTCATATGATCAGGTCTGAGTTTTGGGGATACAGATACTAGTGGGTTAGGGTTACAAAATGTGGACTATTTAAGTTGCAGCAAAAAATTGATCTCTAACTTAAAATAAGTGAAATAATAACAAGCCATTACTATATACCATGCAATGTTTAAACACTTTACATTTCCAATTTTAATTAAGTTTCTGAAAAGGCAAAATAAACAAAAGTAAAGTTATAGAAAAAGATAAAATATTTATAAGTGAAATTTAAGACATAAGATAGTATGAGGTTTAGTATAAACTCTGAAGAGCAGAAAGAAAGACTCTGAGATATATAGAACAGGACCACATTGTGACAGTCAATGGAAGGAGACTGTAAATTCATTTATTAATAAGGAGCAACTTTGTTAGGCTAGTGAAAGATAAACTGGATGCTTTAGGTAAAAAAATAAAAACCAATTAGGAATTAGATCAAGTCAGGAATGACAGAACAGAGACAGTTATGGTTTTGAGTGACATCAGTGAAAAGTGAGAAAATGAAGAGATGAAGAAGATGGAAAGGAAAACAATATCAGGAGTATTTGAAAAAACTAGTAATAGGGAATAACGGGTTCCATACCTTGATCCCATGGTTGCCATTTAAGGCAGTAATGGATGGTTGAATGTTCCTTATTTGACCCCTGGGAAACCAGGCTCTCTAATTTTCTTGTACCTCAGACTGTTCCTCTCAGTCTCCTCTAATGACGAGATTTAATGGATTTACACACCTTGTAAAAGTGGTACTATCCCAGGACTACCTCTCTCATTTACAATCACTTTCTAGAAAAGGAGACAGCAAACTATGACTGCAAGGCAGTGGTCCTAGAACTAAGGATGTTTTTTATGTTTTTAGAGGGAAAATAACAGAAGAGGCAGCAGAGAGGAGTGAGGAGGCAGAGGTAAGAGGAGGAGGAAGAGCAGCAGCAGCAACTGAGACCATGTGTGGCCCACGAAGCCTAAAATATTTACTGTCTGGTTTTTACAAACAAGTTTGCCAATCTCTAATCTAAAAGTCTTCATCTAGCCCCAACCTTTAACACCACCTAAAGCTGACGCCTTTCGAATGGATATCCTAGGTCTGGCCTCATTATGTACTTCATACGATGTATATATGAAATCACCTTTTCAATCCCAGATTCTAACAGTTACCTCAGCTTCTTGTGTCCAAATGTAAAATTTGTAGTAACTTCCCTATAATCTCTCCTCCAAATTTTCTCTGTCTCAGTAAATGGTATGCTAAGTTATCAGGTGCTTGAGACAAATCACTGGAATCATGCTCAACTCCTCTCTCTCTCACACTCTGTATCCAACCCAATAGCAAATCCTCTTGATCTCATCTCCAAAATATATGTACAAATCCACCATTTCTCAGCACTTCCAACATAGCCTTAGACACTAGCCTCTCTCCTCCCGAGTACATAGTAGTGTCCTGTTATTCCTTCCTTGCTCGTGCCCAAGCATCATCTACCCACCACATATTCACCACACAGAAATCAGAGATTCTTTTAAATTATAAATCCAATCTTATAGCTTAATCTGATTTATGTTTACTCATAAAAGCCTGAGGATTTCCCACATCACTCAAAGTAAAATTAATGGGTCTCCCATGGTACATGCTACTTATGACATCATCTACTACCAATCTCCCCCAGGCCTTCTCACCTCCAGCCACACTGACATCCTTGCCATTCCTCAAACACCCTAAGAGCACACCTGTCTGAGAAGTTCAGCACCTGATGTTCCCTCTGTCTGGAATACTCAGAATCCACAGAGCTCACACTTTAATTTATTAGAGACTTGTCTATTGTGGACCTCATCAAAAAGGTTTTCTCTTGACTTCCATACCAAATAGCACATGCCATCATTCTCCAACGCCCTCTTCACTGCTTTAACTCTCTACAGTATTTATCACCACCCAACACCATGTGTATGTATACAAGCATGTATAACTCCATACACATACACCTATACACACACATATGCTTTTCTGTCCCTCACTGTAATAGACACTCTGTGATAATAAGGACATTCTTTTAATTACCTATAAACATAGTTGGGTCATATTGGGCGCTCAGCATATATTTGTTAAATGAATATATGGAAGTATTGCATGAATACATACTACCTAACAAGAGAGGTCCAAAGACAATACAGAGAAGGTGAACAATTTTAAAAGATAAAGTAACCAAGAAAAATTATCTCAGATGAAGCCAAATGAGTTTGGATTATGGATATAGGTAAATCACTCTAAAATGTCAAGTAACAAAGGGAAGCATTTATGAGTGAAAGTGACATATGGAGGAATGTGATTAAGGTAACAAAGGGATGTGGGCCAACTGTCCTTAATCACTTCCAAAGGTCTGGGGCTAAAAAATGTTTTTTTGGAAAAATAGTTCAAAGTTGATAAACCATAAACCAGTGCCCTAAGATCTCATTTCCTCTGGCTTCCATCTGCCTGTGAACTCACTAACTCACCTGAGCGGCACTGTTTTGGGAATCTTTCCTCTAATATCCAAGGTTCTTCTCCTTGCTCAATCTTGAAGATCACTTCTGGCTTAGTAATGCAATTCCCTGTAAAGAAAATAACACAGGACTATGGCTGAACAGCCTGGCTTCAGGGACTCTGAAAAAATGATGGGGAAGAAATGTATAGCTTCAGGAGCTACCTAAAAGAGGTGCCTAAATGAACTAATCCTTAAAGAGGTAAGAATATAGCATTCTTTATAGTGGCCAAAAGGGATCAGTCATCTGATCCCTTGAATCTCCGTCAGGAAATTCCACAGGGAGTTCTTATGTTTCATCAACTAAGAAATGCATGCTACTCGTTCACATGGAGAAAAAATTCTTACCTACTGAGACAAGATGGCTGTAATTTTCCAGGATCACGTCTCTGTATAGTATCTTCTGAGCAGGATCCAGCAGGTACCACTCTTCCTGGGTGAAGTCCACACACACATCTTTGAATGACACTTGTTCCTGTAACAGTATATTCCTTTTCTATATGAAATTGTCAGAGCTCTATGAGTGGTAAATATTTAAAAGAACTAATCTCTTTAGAGTTTACTAAAAATTGGTATATAGGATTGCCTTCTTTTATGCTATCCTAAGTAAGAAAAAAGTAATATCGTGTACAAATTGAGTTTCCACTAAGGGGGTGGAACTAGTTGCTACAAATGTTATTCCTGATAAGGAGACATACACATTAACATTTATTAAATTAGACATTGTAGGAGCTAGCATTATGCACGAAGTAGACTGGAGTTACCAAGAAAAAGTTCTTTCATATTATCTTTTATATTATAAAGTTAACTGTCACTAAGGAAGTAAAACTTGCAGTTGTTAAAATGAACAGAGGGATTAAAATTAGTATGGTACAGGCCCTAACCAAGTTCAACCCGTGACTGATTAAAGTGACCAGTCCTGTACTCTACCTGCCCAACAGAGAAACGGATGAATCCTCTCTGCTAAAAGAGATCATTTTCTGGAGCCTCTACCAATATTTGTGTTGTTAAATACAATGTCTGGCATCCAATAAAAAATTTCATGTTATATGAAGAGACAAAAACCAAGGAAAAAAAGAAAATAAAAGCGTACCCATAGGACACTCAGATAGTGAACAAACAAGAATTTCAAAATGAGTTATGATTAATATGTTCAATAAAATAGAGGAAAATATGAACAAAATAAATGAAAGGATGGGAGAAGTTCAGCAGATATGTGGTATGTGTGTTGTGGAGAAAGAATTAACAGAGCAGGCCTGAGACTGCTATCCTCTGAAAGATCTGCTACAAGGGTGTTCCTTGGCTGGCATCTGGGAACTTGGATTTCAGGAGGGTTCTTACCAGTCCTTAATAAGAATGGTTCACTGAGCCTAAACTGTTTGTGTAAACAATATGATTTTTGCTGCACACATAAATTCCTTCTGGAGTCTGGAATTTTGTTATATGCTAAGCAGAAAGCACCTATGTGACTAGCCCCTGATAAACATGCTGAACACTGAGTGTCTGTTGAGCTTCCCTGGCAGACATTTCACATCTGTTGCCACATCTCACTGCTAGAGGACTTAAGTGTGTCCTGGGAGAAGACTCTTAGAAGCTTGTGCCTGGTGTCCTCTGGACTATGCCACATGTGCCTTTTCCCTTTGCTGATTGTGCTTTGTATCCTTTCACTTCAATAAGTGATAGCAGTAAGTACAACTACATACTGAGTCATCTTAGCAAATCACTGAACCAGGTAATGGTCTTGGGGACCTCTGATACATGTGTATACAAACACACACAGATACATACATATTTGCATAAAATGGGCATTCCAAAGTTGAAAATTACAATATCTGAAATTAAGAACCATTAGATGGGTTCAAATCATATTAGAGAAAGAAGATACAATCTGAAACATATGCATCTAACAAAGGAGTATCAAAATACATACAGCAAAAACTGATAGAAATGAAAGGAGAAATAGACAAATCTAAAACCACAGTTGGAGTCTTCTATCTTGAGCGATTGAGCAGGCAGAAAATCAGTAGGTATACAGATGACCTGCACAGCACTATCAATCAACATGATCTAACTGGCATCTGTAGAATATTCCATCCAAAAAAATAAAACACACATTCTATCATTCTATTCTAGCTCATATGGTCCATTCACCTAGATAAACCATAGTCCTGGCCACAAAACACACCTTAACAAATTTAAAACAATAGCTATCATACAAAATATGTTCTCAGACCACAATGGAATTAAATAGAAATCAATAAGCAAGAGATAACTGAAAAATCCCAAACAGTTGAAAATTAAACAACATAAATAACCTATAAGTCATACTTATAAATAATCTATAAGTCAAACCTATAACCTATAAGTTTTAAATAACTTATAAGTCAACCTATAATAACCTGTAAGTCAAAGAAATCTCAAAATGAAATGGAATAAAAATGAAAATACCATGTATCAAAATTTGTGCGATGCAGTGAAAGCAGTGCACAGAGGGACATTTATAGCATCAAATGTATATATTAGAAAAGATTTAAAATCAAAAACCTAAGCTTCTATCTTAGTAAACTAGAGAAAAAAGGCAAATTAAGCCTAAACCAAGCAAAGTAAAGGAAATAATAAAAATTAGAATAAATCAATTAAATTGAAAATGTGAAAAAAATACAAAAAGCCAATGAAACCCAAAGTTGCTTCTTTGAAAATATAAATAAAATTAATAAACCTCCAATCTAACCAAGAAAAAAGGCAAATTGGAAATCTCAGAAATGAAAGATAGGTTGACACTACTAAGCCTAATGACATTAAAAAAATAATAAGAGAATACTACAAATAATTCTATTCCTGAAAAATTGGTAATGTAGATGAAATTGACAAATTCCTTAAAAGACACAGCTACCAAATTCACACAAGGAGATACAGATAACCTGCATAGACTCATTTCTGTTAAAAAAAAAAACTGAATCAATAATTAAAACACTTCCAAAATAGAAAGAACCAAATCCAGATGGTGTCACTGGTGAATTCTACTATACATTTAAGGAAAAAATAATAACAATTCTCCATAATCTCCTCTGGTAAATAATACCTCCAAACTCATTACATGAGGCCAACATTACCCTAACAACAAAACTAGATAAAGACATTATGAGAAAAATAAAGACTAATGTCTCTCAATAACATAGATGCAAAAATTCTCAAATATTGGCAAATCAAATCTGACAATGTATAAAAAGAAATACAAACCACAACCAAGTGGAATTTATTGCAGGTATGGAAGGCTGGGTCAGCATTAAAAAAATCAATCAGTATAATCCAACATATCAATAAGCCAAAGAAGAAAAATTACATGATCATATCAATTAATGAAGAAAAAGCATTTGACAGAATCCTACAGTCATTCATGATAAAAACTCTCAGCAAACTAGGAATAGAGGGGAACTTTCCCAACTTGATGAAGAAGCTAACATCATACTTAATGTTACGAGACTGGACACTTTTCCCCTAAGTGCAGGAACAGGGCAAGGATGTCCTGTCTTAATACTCCTATTCAAGTCCTAGCTAGTACAGAAAGACCTACAACAAGACAAAACAAACAAAAAAACTGAAAACAAAATTTAAAACTGAAATATGATTAGAAAGAAAAAATAAAACTGTCTTTATTTGAAGTCAACATTGTCTATGTAGAAAGTCCCAAAGAATCTACAAAAAGAAAAAGAAAAATAATCCTGGAAGTAATAAGCAAATATAGCAACATCACAGGATACAAGGTCAATATTAAAAAGTCAACTGTTTTCCCATATCAGAATAAACAATTGGAATTTCAAATTTTTGAATGAAAAAAATACCATTTACAATACAACTATCAAGAAAAAGTATTCAAATATAAATCTAACACAATATATTTCAGGGATATGCAGAAAAACAAAAACTGATGGAAGAAATCAAAGATCTAAATAACTGGAGAGATAGTCCATATTCATCAATCAGAAGACTCAGTATTGTTAAGATGTCAATGCCTTCCAACTTAATCTATAAATTCAGTGCAATTCAAATAAAAATCCCAGCTATTTTGTAGACACTGAAAAAATGATTCTAAAATTTAAACAGGAAGGTAAAGGACCTAGAATAGCCAACGTAATATGGAAGAAGGAAAAAGAGGATATACATTACCTGATTTCAAGACATATAAAGCTACAAGTAACCAAGACAGTGTGTTATTGTTGAGAGAGACACATAGATCAGTGAAACAGAACAGAGGTCCCAGGAACAGATCCACTGATATATAGTGAACTGATTTTTTTTTTTTGTAATTGAGGTATAGCTGATGTACACTACTATATAAGTTTTAGATGTACAACATAGTGATTCACAATTTGTAAAGATTATATTCCATTTATAGTTATTATATAATATTGGCTATATTTCCTATGTTATACAGTATATCTTTGTAGCTTATTTATTTTATACATACTAGTTTCTACTTCTTAATCCCCTACCCCATCTTTCCCCTCCCCTTTCCCTCTCTCCACTGGTAACCACTAGTTTGTTCTCTGTATCTGTGAGTCTGTTTCTTTTTTGTTATATTCAGTCAGTGTTTAGTATCAATATGAACTCACGGCTAGTTATTTTTTACCTTGTTTATAGTCCAGTACTACCTTGTTCATTTTGTTGCTCAAACTGTTTCAGCTTGATTATTAAATAGAGCACTTTCAATATGCTTTCATTAAAGGCACAATGGCATTTAAATGGAGAAAAGATAGTCTTTCGACAAATGATTCTTCAACAACTGTACCTCTATGCAAAAAAATGAACCTAGGCACAGACCTTACACCTTATACAAATATTAACTAAAAATTAATCACAGACCGAGAAGTAAAATGCAAAACTATTAAATTTCTAGAAGACAACATAGAACATAGGAAATCTATGTGATCTTGGATTTGGTGATGAGTTTTTAAATACAACAGAAAAAAACACATTCCATTAAAAAAATACACGGGTTGGGTTTCATTTAAAATAAAATATTTTGCACTGCAAAAGCCATTTGTAAGAAAATGAAAGGAGAAGCCACAGACTGGAAGAAAATATTTGCAACATATATATCTAATAAAGAAGTTGCATTCAAAATATGCAAAAGAACTCTGAAAACACAATAGTAAGAAAACAAATCACCTAATAGAAAAATGGACCAAAGATATGAATAAACATGTCAAGCAAAGACATATGGATAGCAGATAAATTTATGAACAAATGCTCAATATCATCTGTCATTAGGGAAATATAAATTAAAACAAAAATGAGATACCATGACACATCTACTGGAACAGTTAAATCCAAAACAATGACAACATCAATTTCAGTTCCAGATGCAGAACAAGAGGAATTCTGATTCACAGTTGGTAGGAAGGTAAAATGATACAGCACTTTTGTAAAATTGGTTGGCAGTTTCTTACAAAGCTAAACAGTCTTAACATATGATCAAGCAGTTTCACACCCTAGCTATTTAAAAATGTATGTCTAGGGCTTCCCTGGTGGCGCAGTGGTTGCGCGTCCGCCTGCCGATGCAGGGGAACC
>NC_041233.1:10346884-10392573 GCF_002837175.3 Physeter macrocephalus | reverse complement strand
GTGTGAGGCCCGCATACCACAAAAAAAAAAAAAAAAAAAAAACATAAAAATGTATGTCTATGTAAAAACCTACATGTTTCTAGCAGCTTAATTCATAATGACCAAAAACTGGAAGGAACCAAGAGTCCATGGGTTAATGACTCAGAAATCACTTATACATGTATGCTGGAATTGAACAATTAAGTAAATGAAATGCGGATGGTGGTAGCCAGATTGCTAGAGTGGGAGTTACAGACAAGGAGAGAAGGCTAGAATGTTCCATGTGATAATGATTACAGCAGGGGACATCAGTGTGAAATAATACTTAGCTTAATGCAAACACAGACGGTTACATACTGAAATATTTATAGATATGTGTATATATGTAAGTTAGTATACACATGTATTTTCTTGTTCAGTCAGCTGAGAGGGTCTCTAAGGAATTAGAAACCAGTAGCAATCCAGCCCCCCAATCTTGGTTTCTAATACCATGCTCCAATAAAAGGAACCAGAGCTCTTCAGGGAAAAATGGCTAATTCTAGGGCAGCAAATATAAGATGAGCCTGGACTATCTTCTACTACCAGAAAGTATAGTAGAAGTACTCAAACAAAAACACAATAATGGGGTACATCAGAAGGACACAGGAACCAGTTGAAAGTGCTCTATTTAATAACCAAGCTGAAACAATTTGAGCAACAAAATGAACAAGGTAGTACTGGACTATAACCAAGGTAAAAAATAACTAGCCATGAGTTCATATTGATATTAAACACTGACTGAGTTAATAAATACACAAGTCTCCTGTGCAGAACTCCTAATAATTTATGTGGATACTCCACCATGAAGGAGGTGTAGCATAACTCCCCACTTTCTTCCAAAGGGTACCGTATGAAAACAGAGGAAAAAAGAATAACTTTGCAGTGGAGAAAATTGACCACATGACCTCAGTCACATGATCAAAAGTGATTCATCATCTGTTGAAAAGTGAAAAGTCACGTGGAGAGCATTTACCCTGATGTTACCAAATGGCACTCTACCTCTGTGGTCTTTCTCCAAGAAAACAATTACCCCAATATAATCACGAGAAAAACAGCAGACAATTCCCAAGTGAGGGACATTCTACAAAACACCTGTCTTGTACTCCGCAAAACCGACAAGGTCACCAAAAACAAGGAAAGTCTGAGAAACTGTCACAGCCAAGGGGAGCCTAAGGAAACATGATGACTAAGTGAAATGTGGTATCCTGAAGCAGAATACCTGCATGGGGAAAGAAAACCATGAACAATCATCAAAAGACAAATGATATACCAAAAAATAACTCATATAAAAGACAAGCATTAGTATCCCTAATATACAAAGAGCTAACCAGACATTGAAAAAAAGAAAAAAGCCAGAAACTTAAGAGCAAAATGGGCAAAAGATATGAACAGATTTGTTTAGCCACCCAGTTCGTGGTACTTTGTTTTGGTAGCTCTATATAGCAGCCAATGTAAACATGAGCAAGTGAGTAACAAACCTTTGTTACTGGAAATCACTGAGATGTTGGCGTCATTTTTTAAATGGTTAAAAGTTAATATGTGCATTACGGAAAACTGAAAAACACAGGAAGCAAAGTGTACAAACATCATCCACAATTATACGCACTTTATAGCTTGATGTGTCCTTCTAGGTCCTATGTTTGTATACATAGAACTAACCAAATATTTTTATGTAGTTGAGATTATACAGTATGTATCATGCATTTCTACATATCATGATCATGCATATTTACCAATTCAAAGTCCAAAAACCATGAGTATTTTGATAACCAAGAATAACGTACACGAACTCAATCAGGAAAAAATAAAATAAAATCCTTGTTCTCTTGGTGTGATGGTTAATTTTTTGTGTTAACTCGACTGGTCATGGGGTACCCAGACAAAACATTATTTCTGGAGCCAATTCTAATCAATCAATCCTACTGGTTCTGTTCCTCTGGAGAATCTTGACTAATACACTTGGGGACAAAAATATCATAAAAGACAAAAATGGCAACAGGCCTCTTACATAAAGATATTGAAAGAATTGTAATTAAAATACTACATTCCCTTATGCTCAATATTAAATGAGACAAAAAGTGATGAGTACAATGCTTTTAAGAGAATTCATTATCAGATATATTCTCTTAAAACATTATCAAGAAGGTATGTTTCCAATGAATTATTTAACAATACATTCCTACAGTACAGCCAAAAGAATTGTATACATACATAAATTGCTATCATCAAAATGTAAATATGAACACATTTGCCTACATCCCTCCCCACCAACAACCTAATGTACAAGTCCTGACATTCACGGCTCAGAGGTGTTTCACAATGCCATGCCCAAGATGCTTCTTTTGTATTAATTACTTCTTTTAAGATATTTACAATTTGGTTAATTCACTAACTCTACTCTTTATCATACAGTGTTAGCTCAAGACATCCATAAAGCTTAGATAAACACAGGTGCTTTATAAAAAAAGCACATATAGAACTATGGATATAAGCCAAGACTATTTTCCAGATATGGAGATACTAGCAGAGAGACCCCTCCCTTCATGTTCTCCCTCTCCCACCATTTCAATGACCAAGTACAGAATGGTGGTAGCCAGATTGCTAGAGTGGGAGTTACAGACAAGGAGAGAAGGCTAGAATGTTCCATGTGATAATGATTACAGCAGGGGACATCAGTGTGAAATAATACTTAGCTTAATGCAAACACAGACGGTTACATACTGAAATATTTATAGATATGTGTATATATGTAAGTTAGTATACACATGTATTTTCTTGTTCAGTCAGCTGAGAGGGTCTCTAAGGAATTAGAAACCAGTAGCAATCCAGCCCCCCAATCTTGGTTTCTAATACCATGCTCCAATAAAAGGAACCAGAGCTCTTCAGGGAAAAATGGCTAATTCTAGGGCAGCAAATATAAGATGAGCCTGGACTATCTTCTACTACCAGAAAGTATAGTAGAAGTACTCAAACAAAAACACAATAATGGGGTACATCAGAAGGACACAGGAACCAGTTGAAAGTGCTCTATTTAATAACCAAGCTGAAACAATTTGAGCAACAAAATGAACAAGGTAGTACTGGACTATAACCAAGGTAAAAAATAACTAGCCATGAGTTCATATTGATATTAAACACTGACTGAGTTAATAAATACACAAGTCTCCTGTGCAGAACTCCTAATAATTTATGTGGATACTCCACCATGAAGGAGGTGTAGCATAACTCCCCACTTTCTTCCAAAGGGTACCGTATGAAAACAGAGGAAAAAAGAATAACTTTGCAGTGGAGAAAATTGACCACATGACCTCAGTCACATGATCAAAAGTGATTCATCATCTGTTGAAAAGTGAAAAGTCACGTGGAGAGCATTTACCCTGATGTTACCAAATGGCACTCTACCTCTGTGGTCTTTCTCCAAGAAAACAATTACCCCAATATAATCACGAGAAAAACAGCAGACAATTCCCAAGTGAGGGACATTCTACAAAACACCTGTCTTGTACTCCGCAAAACCGACAAGGTCACCAAAAACAAGGAAAGTCTGAGAAACTGTCACAGCCAAGGGGAGCCTAAGGAAACATGATGACTAAGTGAAATGTGGTATCCTGAAGCAGAATACCTGCATGGGGAAAGAAAACCATGAACAATCATCAAAAGACAAATGATATACCAAAAAATAACTCATATAAAAGACAAGCATTAGTATCCCTAATATACAAAGAGCTAACCAGACATTGAAAAAAAGAAAAAAGCCAGAAACTTAAGAGCAAAATGGGCAAAAGATATGAACAGATAGTTCACAGAAATATAAAAACAAGACACCTTTTAGATGCATGAAAAAAATCTTCAACCTCTCTCATAGCTAAGATAATTACAGATGTAAACTACATAAAATACTAATTTTTACCTATCAGTTGCCAAAATCCAAAAGTGAACCACGTATTTCTATGGGAGAAGCTATGGAGAAAAAGCACTATCATGCAGTACCAATGGAAATACAAAATGATACTATCTATAATCCCACCAAAAGAATCAAGTTTATCAATTGTATTCAACCCTTTGACCTGGCAATCTCACTTCTGGGAATTTTTCTGATAGAATAAACCTACATGTACAAGGCTATTCATTAAAACATGGTTTGTAGTAGCAAAAGGTTGGAAATAGTTAATAACTAGTTTAATAAACTATGGAACATTCGCAATTGAATTGCCATGTGATTGTTAACAAAGAAAGATGTTCTGTTACAGAAAGATCCCTGGGAACAGGCTGAAAAAAGAAGTGAAAAAAGGAAAAAAAAAAAGAAGAAGAAGAATGGGAAATAGTGTATACACTCACTACTCAGTATGGTTCCCTGAGCAGCAGAATTAACTACATCTGGGAGCTGATTAGAAATGCAGACTCCAGGGCCCCACCCAGATATACTAAATCAAAATCTGCATTTTAACATGTTGCCAGGGATGTACAGGTGCATCTAAATTTAAGAAGTTCTAATAATAGATTCCCTTTTAAATAAAGGCCGGGAGCACATATTTTCTTTCAACTGAATAAAGAAACACTGGGAGGACAAACAAGAAATAGAAATAATGTATACCTATAGTAGCGTGACAATACACTGCAGTTTGTCTGGGACTGTCCCAATATTTGCCAGCTGTCTCAGCATAATTGTTAATAAAACCTCTTTCACTCTCAGTGAAAGTGTCACAGTTTAGATGAGAAATAAATGTCACCCTACCTGGAGGAAGTGTCAGCTACAGAGAGGATGGGGTGTGAATTTTTACTTACTTTTTTTTTTTTTCATGTTTTAGCCGTGCCAAGCAGCATGCGGGATCTCAGCTCCCCGACCAGTGATCGAACCCACATCCCCCCGCAGTAGAAGCACGGAGTCTTAACCACTGGACCACCAGGGAAGTCCCTTTACTTACTTTTTTTGTATCACTTACTTTTTTTTTTAACCATGTTAATATACTAACAATTTTTAATTATTTCATTTTTTTAAAAAAGACAAAAACAGTCAGGAAAAATCGGTATACTGGGAAGGGCAGTTGGCTAAGGATAGATAAGCAGGGGATAAGCAATAAACCTAGGGATAAGCAATGTTGGGGCAAAAGGCAAAGCCAACTTCATGAGGGACAGAAGTTAGGAAAAGGATAGCTAGGAGGGTAGTTTCATAGACAACAACAGAGGAGACTTTCAAAACAAAGAGACTATGGATAATAGTACCAGATGCTACAAAAGGGTCAAGTAAGACAAAGACAAAAACTGGATTTGATTACAATTTGGTGGTCTTTTCCAGAACTGATTCAGGTGAGTGGTGGTGAAGAAGCAAGACTGCATGTATTAGGTTGAAATGGAAATGGAAATGCAGAAACAAAAGCCAGGACTACCTGCTACTCAAGCTAGAAATACAAATGAGCTGACACGAGGTTTTATAAACCTTTAGAAACTTTAGAAAACACATTTTAAGACAAAATGGCAATAAACAAAAAAAAAACTCACCTGGGATTTGTTCATTTTTCACTCTTAGTGGAGGAGGGAGAGCTGAGGGAGAAGGAAGAAGGAAGTAAGAACTTGGCCTGCCTTGTAGTTCCTGGATTCACCTGCCTACACAGCTCCACACACAAGATACTTACTTGTCCATGTGTGGCTCCGATTTATGTTGAGCTTAGACATGATACTTTTCACTGAGTGAATGTAAACATTTGTTTCTTATTGATTTATTACCAATTTAGGTTCTGTGACACAGAAAAATTAAAAACATGAGATGAGTTTAACATTGAACAGTAATCTAAAGGAGGGAACACTATGGATCTGCCAAAACTGATGTTGCAGGGGGAGAAAAACACCTCAAACCATATTGTTCATCTGGTTATCTGCTAACACCATTAATCCTATGAGGTCAGATAATCCAAGAAACCTCTGGAAAAAAGGGATGGGAGTGTTTAAGGCAAGATTTTTTTTTAAATGTTCTCACCTGCTTACAATTTTCAGAAGGATCTTTTAATAAAAAACTAACTTTGACCTAACAGTCACAAAATGGGCAGTGGCCCACGAATCTGCAGACCTGATTTTCAGCCTCGATTCTACCACTAACAAATTGCATGACCTGAGCCACTCACCTTCTCAGGCTCAATTTTTTTTTTTTTTCATTTTTCAAGTAAGCAACAGATAACCCAAAAAGGACCTGCCTGCACTACCATCCTGCGTGTCTATCCGGCTGGGGGAGCAGGAACCTCAGCATTTCTCTAGATGCCATGAAAAATGGGACATTGAGGGCAGCTCACCTCAGGAAAGAGTGACTGGAGAATGAGGGGAGGAGGAGGTGTTAGGGACAGATAATGACAGAATTTCCTTAGCTATGACTGGTGAGCCTTTCAACCCCGACCATGCCTTCACAAACTCTCCAAACAGGTGACATTTCCTGTGCAGCCTGCATGCCCACCCATCTCAGCTCCAGCTCACCTCTCTCTTCTTAAATTTGTCTCAGACCTTCCACCGTCACACAGCCTTCGATGGCTTCAGGATACCGTGTCATGATTATACACAACAAATAACAGATGAATACATAATAAATAATAACTTGGGATCTGGGTGATGTTAGAGCCAGGAAAAGGCCTTGGTGGCTAGCTGGTCCAGCCCCCTCCAATCCCATTTCACAAACGAATTAACTGAGGAATGGAGGCCCTAGAGACTTATCCAAGCTCCAGCCGCCTGTATTATATACAAAACAATTAAATACAACAGCAGCTAAGAAAACGTGAGCGCTCAAAACACAATGCGGCAAGCACTCTAGATATCGGCATTTTACAGCTAAGCAAGACAAATCTCCCAGCAGTTATTTGGTCCAGGAAATTCATGTATTTCCGAGCACCTTCCTGGGGCAGTCGCTCTCTCTCCCACAGCCTCCCTGCGCCCCGTAATCCCAGCGCACAAGCGACGCACACGCACACGTCACTACGTGAAACACACACGCACACGCACACGCACGCGCACTCGCTCTTCCCCGCATTCCTCGCCCCTCCCCGTAGGCCCAGATCACACGTCACGCACGCGCTCTCTCCTTGACAACCCCGCTCCCTCCCCGCGCGCCTAGCGCACACTTCACGCACGCGCACTCCCCACCCGCGGCCACACGACGGCGCCGCCCGCTCAGCTCAAGAGATGAACAGCTGAGGACTGAGCGAGCCCGAGAGTCCGCGTTCCCGCGCGGGACTCCGGCCTCTCCAGGCAGAGGCGCCGCCGCCTGCAGTCTCTTCAATTCTGCAGGCGCCGCTGACTCCTGGGGTCCTGCCGATGTTCGCGGGGCTCCAACCTACCACCCGGCACTGCTGCCTTCGCCGGCTCCCCGAGCCGCGCGGTGTCCCTTCGGCCCTCGCCCCCACCCTGTGGGGCTCACCCGCAGCTCCCTCGCCGCGTGGACCTGGAGGCCAGGGATTGTTTCCCACGAGGGGCTGGAGGCCGGGGAAGGACGAGCCGGGAGGAGAAGGCGGGGATGCACATGCGCAGAGGGAGGGAGCGGCGTGGCGCGGTGGCGGCGAGCTGGA
Organism: Physeter macrocephalus; assembly: GCF_002837175.3. Lineage (NCBI taxonomy): Eukaryota > Metazoa > Chordata > Mammalia > Artiodactyla > Physeteridae > Physeter > Physeter macrocephalus. Next base: position 10,385,011 of record NC_041233.1, on the reverse strand, counting down.
AGTTGGCTCCTGGCAGCTTGGGTTGGAAAAGTGGCTCTACCTTCAGAAGCAATGCCTCACTCCTAAATTGTGCAAAAGTAAGCTAATAGTAGTACAGTACCTCGCTAACGGTTTTTATGAAGATTAAGGGCGTTTACATTGTAAAAGCACTTAGGATGATTTCTGGCACATAAATTGTTCAGTACGTTTCTTAAGATTACCTTGCCCAGTATACGCCATGCCCACTCCTTTAGAAATCAGCTGGAGAGTTTCTGCTTTGTTGACTGAATTGAGAGATTACTATCTGATATATTCACTCCTGCTACCTGGACCCTGGATTCTGTCCCTGTCCCAGAGATGTATGTCAAAGCAGTGTGCGTTTTCGACTAGACACAAACCAAGAGAAGCAAAGTGGTACATGAATTTCATTTATGAACGTGGACAGATGTTATTTTAGTTTTGATAAATTTATCTTCTATAGTTGACAATAAATCTATGTAAACTAAAATAATATCTGTGAGCAGCCTAGTTATTCTCCAGAATGAGGAAAAAAAGCAACCTAGCAATTCAGTATTAATAATAAAAACTGTTCCTATGTAAGAAACTGATCACACACCAAACTTAAGAAGAAAGCACTTTATCATCTCTCAGAAATGCTTTACCTGGAGCCAAATATACATTCTTTTATGTGGGCATCCTCATGACATTTTTAGCACCGTATGATCATATGGGTGTATTATTTTATGATGAACTTTTCATAAAAGAATATGTAGTTAACTCTTTTTGATCAGTGTCATTTAACTTTTTTTTTTTTACTAACTTCAGATTTACAGAAGAGTTGCAAAGATAGTTCCCATATACTCTTCACCCAGTTTCACCTAATTGTTAACATTTATTTATTTATTTTTATTCGGCTGCATCAAGTCTTAGTTGCGGCACATGGGACCTTCGCTGCAGCGTGAGGATTTCTCTAGTTGCGTGCGCATGCGGGCTCATTTGCCCTGTGGCATGTGGGATCTCAGTTCACCCATGAGGGATCAAACCCAAGTCCCCTACATGGGAAGGCGTATTCTTAACCACTGGACCACCAGGGAAGTCCCTCTAATTGTTAACATTTTACATAACCATGGTACATTTATGAAAACTAAGAAAGTGATACGGGTACAATTGTATCAACTGAACTACAGAGTTTATTCAGAGTTCATCAGTTTTTCCATTAATGCGCTTTTACTGATCCAGGATTCAATCCAGGATACAACAGTACGTTTAATCATCAAGTCTGTTTGGTCTCGTCCCATCTTCAATAGTTTCGTGGTCTTTCCTTGTCTTTCATTACCTTCAGATGTTTGAAGAATAGTGGTCAGATATTATGAAGAGTGTCCCTGACTTTGAGTTTGTCTGATGTTTTCTCCTGGTTGGACTGAGGTTATAAATTTTTAGAAAGAATACCACAGAGAGGATGTGTCCTACCTATATATGAGGGGACACGTGATATCAACACAACTTATATTAACCTTGGTTACTAGGTAAAGGTGGTGTCTGACAGGTTTCTCCACTATATCTTTAGGATTTTTCCCTTTCCAATCTATGCTTAGAGGTGGGTTACTAAGTCCAGTGCACTCAGTGGGAGCGGAAATAAGCTCCATCTCAAATTTAGGGTCATATTTTTAAATCACCACATTTAGTAGTAAATTTGGGGCGAGAACCTTTAAGGCTATGCAAATATACTATTCCTACTTAGAGTTTTGGCCACTGATTTTAGCTTTCACTGGTGGATCTTGCCTGCAACAGTTATTACTGTGGTGTTCCAACTGGTGATTTTATATTTCACCTCTTTCTTCTGTATTTATTAATTGGGAATCCCCTGTAAGGGAAAACTTTCATGTTCAGCATTTATTTATTACATCATTTATTTATATCAGTGTGGATATTTATTTTTTTCCCAACCATGGTTATTCAACCCACCTTCTCACTCAACCATTGGCACTCTCTGATCTGTCTTCTGTTCTATAATTTTACCCTTTTCAGAATGTCAAATGGAATTATATGTATCTCCTGGGTTTGGCTTAGCAAAATTCATTTAAGATTCATTCATGTTGTTGCTCCCTTTTTTTTTCAGGTCAGTTCCTTTTCCCTCTTTTAATTTCATCCAATACTATTATGTTATTATGTTGCTCAAATTGTTCTGTGTTTGGGCATTGAGAGCTATCGTAGGTTAGCTTTGGATCCTCTTCAAGTATTCGTATCATTTTTAAGAAATAACAGTTTTACTGATATATAATTCATATAACATACAACTCACTCATTTAAAGTGTACAATTCAGTCGTTTTTAGTGTATACACAGATAAGAGTGATCATCACCACAGTCAGTTTTAGAGCACTTTCATCAACTCAAAAGAAACCCCATACGCTTTAGCTATCATCCCCCTATACCTTCATCTCCCCAATGCCATGCAACTACTAATCTATTGTTGTCTCCATATAAATGGAATCAAACAATATGTGGCCTCTTGTGACTGATTTCTTTCACTTTACATAATGTTTTTCAAAGTTCTTCCATGGGCTTCCCTGGTGGCACAGTGGTTAAAAGTCCGCCTGCCAGTGCAGGGGACACGGGTTCGAGGCTTGGTCCAGGAAGATCCCACATGCTGCAGAGCAACTAAGCCTGTGCACCACAACTACTGCGCCTGTGCTCTAGAGCCCACGAGCCACAACTACTGAAGCCGGCACGCCTAGAGCCTGTGCTCCACAACAAGAGAAGCCACGGCAATGAGAAGCCCACACGCCGCAATGAAGAGTAGCCCCCGCTCGCTGCAACTAGAGAAAGCCCGTGCACCACAACTACTGAGCCCATGTGCCACAACTACTGAAGCCCGTGTGCCTAGAGCCCGTGCTCCACAACGAGAGAAGCCACCACAATGAGAAGACCGCTCACTGCAACGAAGAGTAGCCCCCGCTCGCTGCAACTAGAGAAAGCCCGTGCACAACAACGAAGACCCAACGCAGCCAAATATAAATAAATGAAATAAATTTATTAAAAGAAGTTCTTTCATGTTTTAGCATGTATTAATACTTCATTCTTTTTTAAGACTGAATAATATTCCCTTGTACAGAATAGTTTTGTACCAATTTTCTTTATCCCTTCATCAGGTGATGGACTGTTTCCACCTTTTAGATATTGTGAATAACGTTGCTATAAACATTCATGTATAACTTTTGCTTGGACGTGTTTTCGTTACTCTTGGGTATTTACCTAGGAATTAAATAGGTGATTCACATGGTAACTCTAATATTCTGAAGAACTGCCAGACTTTTTTCCACAGTGGCTTCACAATTTTTCATCCTCACCAGAAGTGTATGATGGTTCCTATTTTTCCACATCCTTACACACACTTTTTCTTTTTTTCTGGCCATGCCACATGGCTTACAGGAGCTCAGTTCCCCAACCAGGGATTGAACGCGGGCCACGGCAGTGAAAGTGCCAAATCCTAACCACTAGACCACCTGGGAACTCCCCTACACAGACTTGCTTTTATCTGATTTTTTATTCTAGTCATCCTAGTGTGTATGAACTACAACTGCACTGTAGTCTTGATTTGCATTTCCCTGATGAATAATAAGGATAAACCTCTTTTCATAAGTTTATAGGCCATTTGTGTATCTTCTCGGGAGAAATTTCTATTCAGATAAGTTGCCAATTTTTAAATTGTGTTATTTTATTGGCCTTTTAGTATTGAGATGTAAAAGTTTTTGGTGTAGTCTAGATGCAAGTCTCATCAGATATATGATTTGCAAATATGTAATCCAATTCTTTTTTTTTTAAACCAATCAAGGCAAATATTTATTTATTTATTGGCTGTGTTGGATTTAGTTGCAGCACGCGGGATTTTTCATTGTGGTACGCAGGCTTCTCTCTAGTTGTGGTGGTGAGTTTTCTCTCTCTAGTTGTGGCGCGCAGGCTCCAGAGCGGGTGGGCTCTGTAGTTTGCGGCACGCAGGGTCTCTAGTTGGCGTGCGAGCTCAGTAGTTGTGGCAAGCGGGCTTAGTTGCCCCGCGGCATGTGGGATCTTAGTTCCCTTACCAGGCATCAAACCCGCGTCCTCTACATTGTAAGGTGGATTTTTTACCACAGGACGACCAGGGAAGTCCTTGTAATCCAGTTCTGTGGGTTGTCTTTTCACTCTCTTGATACTGTCCTTTCAAGCACAAAAGTTTTGCATTTCAATGAAGTACAGTTTATATTTTGCTTTGTTGCTTGTACTCTTGGTGTCATGTCTAAGAATTCATTGCCAAATCCAAGGTCATGCAGATATACCCCTATGTTTTCTTCTAAGAATTTTATACTTTTAGCTCTTACATTTAGGTCTTTGATCTGTTTTGAGTTAATCTTTTCCTATAGTATGAAATAAGGGTTTAACTTTATTCATTTGTAAGTGGCTATCTGGTTGTACTAGCACCATTTTTTTTTTTAACTTTACTGGAGTATAATTGCTTTACAATGTTGTGTTAGTTTCTGCTGTATAACAAAGTGAATCAGCTATACGTATACATATATCCCCATATCCCCTCCCTCTTGCGTCTCCCTCCCACCCTCCCTACCCCACCTCTCTAGGTGCTCACAAAGCATGGAGCTGATCTCCCTGTGCTATGCAGCTGCTTCCCACTAGCTAGCTATTTTACATTTGGTAGTGTATATATGTCAATGCCACCCTCTCACTTCGTCGCAGCTTACCCTTCCCCCTCCCCGTGTCCTCAAGTCCATTCTCTACGTCTGCATCTTTATTCCCATCCTTCCCCTAGCATCTTCAGAACCATATATATTTTTTAGATTCCATATATATGTGTTAGCATATGGTATTTGTTTTTCTCTTTCTGACTTACTCTAGGTCCATCCACGTCACTACAAATAACTCATTTTTGTTTCTTTTCATGGTTGAGTAATATTCCATTGTATATATGTGCCACATCTTCTTTATCCATTCATCTGTCGATGGCCACTTAGGTTGCTTCCATGTCCTAGCTATTGTAAATAGTGCTGCAGTGAACATTGTGGTACATGACTCTTTTTGAATTATGGTTTTCTCAGGGTATATGCCCAGTAGTGGGATTGCTGGGTCGTATGGTAGTTCTATTTTTAGTTTTTTAAGGAACCTCCATACTGTCTTCCATAGTGGCTGTTTCAATTTACATTCCTACCAACAGCCAGCACCATTTTTTAAAAAAATTATTCTTTCCCTATTGAATATTCTTGACACACTTGCCAAAAATCAGTTGCCCACAGATGTATGAGTTTATTTCTGGACTCTTAATTCTATTTTGTTGATCTGTATTTCTGTACTTATGTCCATACTTCACTGTCTTTGATGCTGCTTCTCTACAGTAAGTTTTAAAATTCGTAAGTGTGAGTCTTCCAACTTGTTTTCCTCTTCAAGATTGTTATGGCTGTTCTATGTCCCTTGTTAATCTATATAAATTTTAGAATCAATTGTCAATTTTTATGAAGAAGCCAGCTGGGATTATGATAGGAATTGCATCAACTCTGTAGACTAATTTGGGGAGTATTGACATCTTAACAATACTAAGATCTGTGATCTAAAACTTTGGGCTTTTTTGAAACTTCCCTGGTGGTCCAGTGGTTAAGACTCCACACTTCCACTGCAGGGGGCACAGGTTCAATCCCTGGTCGGGGAACTAAGATCCCACATGCTGCGTGGCCAAAAAAATAAAATAGAATAGAATAGTTTCTTTCATTTAGTTAGATTTTTATTTCCTTTGATCAGTGTCTTGCAGTTTTTAGGTGCAAGTTTTGTAATTCTTTTGTTAAAGTTATCCCTAAGTATTCTATTCTTTTGGTACTATTGTTAAGTAGTATTGTTTCTTTAATTTTGTTTTTAGATTGTTCATTACAAGTGTATAGAAATAGAATTGATTTTTTTTATATTGATCTAGTATCCTGGCACCTGGTTGAACTCAAGGATTCTTTAGGATTTTATATATACAGGATAATGTCATCTGCAAATAGAGATTTACTTCTTCCTTTCTTTTCCTCTCTTTTCTTTATTTTTTTTTTTGACCACACTCCTTGGCTTATGGTATTTTAGTTCCCCCACCGAGGATCAAACCTGGGGCCCTGGCAGTGAGAGTGCTAAGTCCTAACCACTGGACCGCCAAGGAATTCCTACTTCTTCCTTTCTAATCTGTATGATTTTTATTTATTTTTCTTGCCTAATTGCCCTGGATAAAGCCTCTAGTACTGGGGACCCCAAGCCCCAGGCCACGGACTGGTACTGGTCCATGGCCTGTTAGGAACTGGGCTGCACAGCAGGAGGTGAGCGGTGCGAGAGCGAGTGAAGCTTCATCTGCTGCTCCCCATCGCTCCCCGTCACTCGCATTACCGCCTGAACCATCCCTCCCCACCCCCCAACCGTCTGTGGAAAAATTTTCTTCCATGAAACCAGTCCCTGGTGCCAAAAAGGTTGGGGACCACTGCTCTAGTACACAGTTGAATAAAAGTGGAAATAATTGGCGTCCTTGAATTATTATTGATCCTAAGGGGAAAGCATCCAGTGTTTCATCATTAAGTATGGTATTAGCTGTAGGTTTACATAGATGCTCTTTACCAGGTTGAGGAAGTTTCCTTTTATTCCTAACTTGTTGAGAGCTTTTATTATAAAATTGTGTTGAATTTTGTCAAGTGCTTTTTCTGTGTGTGCTGAGATGGTCATGTGGTTTTTAGTTTTATATTATTGATATGATATATGACATATTATTAAATGTTAAACCAACCTTGCATTCCTGGGGAAAATTTCATCGTGATTTATAATTTTTTGTATGTTATGTAAGATTTAGTTTGCTATTCTTTTGTTGGGGATTATTGTGCCTATATTCATAGGAGATACTTGTCTCTTGTTTTTATTTTTATTTTTTGTCATGCCTTTGGTTTTGTTTTCAGCATAATACTGACCTCACAGAATGAGTTGGGAAATGTACCATCCTCTTCTATTTTTTTGGAAGTGTTTGTGAAGAATTGTTATTGAGTCTTCTATAAATGTTTGGTAGAATTAATAGTGCAAACACCTGGGCCTAGGCTTTTCTTGCTGGTAATTACTGATTAGTGACTTGATCTCTTTACATGTCGTAGGTCTGTTCAGATTGTCCATTTATTCTTCAGTCAGTTTGGATCCTTTGTGTCTTTCTAGGAATTTTTCCATTTGTAGTAAGATACCTAATTTACTGGCATACAGTTGTTCATAGTATTTCTTACAATCTTTTTTTATGTTTCTGTAAGGTGGATAGTAAATTCCTCTTTTTTATTTCTGATTCTAGTAATCTGAGTCTCCCCTCTCTCGCTTCCTCCCTCCTCCTCTCCTCCCCCCATCTATCTAGCTAAGGGTTTCTCAGTTTTATTGATCTTTTCAAAGAACTGGCTTTTTGTTTCATTGATTTTCTCTATTATTTTTCTATTCTGTTTTATTAATTTGTGCTCTAATCTTTTATCATCAGTTCTTTCTACTTGCTTCAAGTTTATTTTGCTCTTGCTTTTTAAATGTCTTAATTTGGAAGGTTGGGTTACTGATTTTACACCCATCGAGGAGCCCATGGAGGAGCCAACCCAGAGTTGCCTCATCAGAACAAAAGGAAATATCACCCAGGAAATTCCCAGAGTTTCAGAAGCACTGTGTCAGGAACCAGGGTCAAAGACCAAATATTAGAAGAGAAATGCTTCTGGTGTTCTTATCACTTAGGAATTTTCAAGTGTTTTAGGAGCCCTGTGCCAGGAACTGGGGGCAGAGATCAAAATATATTTTCCATTATCTCACAGGCCCAAATAAACAAGTCTCATGATGCAGCCCAAGAGATCTTGATAAATTAGGCTAATTGACACTCCTCTTCCTGCCTTCAACTAGAACTTTAATTTAGTTACCTCCAGATTTATGAGCATTTCTTCTGTGTGGAGGGGTTGTTATGGAAAAATTTTGTATGTATATATATATTTTTTAATAAATTTATTCAACAGTGAGAGGCCCGCGTACCGCAAAAAAATTTTATTTATTTATTTTTGGCTGCATTGGGTCTTCGTTGCTGCGTGTGGGCTTTCTCTAGTTGCAGCGAGCGGGGGCTACTCTTCGTTGTGGTTCACAGGCTTCTCATTGTGGTGGCTTCTCTTGTTGCAGAGCACGGGCTCTAGGCATGCGGGCTTCAGTAGTTGTGGCTCGCGGGCTCTAGAGCACAGGCTCAGTAGTTGTGGTGCACGGGCTTAGTTGCTCTGCAGCACGTGGGATCTTTCTGCACCAGGGCTCTAACCCATGTCCCCTGCACTGGCAGGCAGATTCTTAACCACTGCGCCACCAGGGAAGTCCCTGTATGTACATATTTTTGAATTTTTCAAATATATTGAGCCTAGAATAGGGGTAAAGAGAGAAAGGATAAGGTCCTGGATTGTTCTTGAAACCCAGGTTGCTGTCTTGTGCTCAAGTAGATCAACTTGGTGACCTCCAGGACGAACCCTTAGGGCCATAGTAACCTGCTATCCTAAGGGAGAGGCTCATAACATTGTGTGAGTGACCATCACAACTATATTCAACATGAGCCAAGACATAATTAAAAACACTGTTGTTGAGAATATTTGTAAATATATGCATGTGAATCAATAATGGCACCACCGGGCTTCCCTGGTGGCGCAGTGGTTGAGAGTCCGCCTGCCGATGCAGGGGACATGGGTTCGTGCCCCGGTCCAGGAAGATCCCACATGCCGCAGAGTGGCTGGGCCCGTGAGCCATGGCCGCTGAGCCTGCGCGTCCGGAGCCTGTGCTCCGCAACGGGAGAGGCCACGACAGTGAGAGGCCCGCGTACCACAAAAAAAAAAAAAAAATGGCACCACCTTGGCCCTACTGCTCCTACTACATTTGCTTTAAGGGGGAAAACTTGTATGGGCCCTGAGGCCTGGAGTCTCCTCAGGCTTGAGGATTCTCTGAGTTTCTAAGACCCCTGAAGCCCCCAAATCTTGTGGACTAGGCGTGTGAGGGTATATTAAAAACTCTCTCATTGATTTGGTAGTACCAAGAATGCTCCATGGGTGCTGGGAGCCTAGCAACCATGGGGAAAGGGGCAGTGGCTTATGCTTACTTAAAAGCATATACTACATTCCTGAAGACACTATCTATCCTCTCAGGATATTGTCTTCCAATTGGAAACATAATTGAGTCTTTAGTAAGCCATTCCACCTTTCAAGTTAGGCCAGCTCCTTCTGGGTAATAGAGTATGTTGTAAGACCAGTTTATTCCATGGGCATGAGCCTTTGCTGTGAAATGAGTTTCTTGACAAGATGCAATGCTACGAGGAATACTATGAGGTTGATAAGACATTCTTTGAAACCACAAGGGGTGGTGCTGACAGAAGCATTACAGGTAGGGAAGGCAAATCCATATCCAGAATGTGTGTCTATTCCAGTAAGAATGAATCTCTGCCCTCTCCATAATGGAAGAGGTCAAATATAATCAACCTGCCAGGAGGTAGCTTGCTGGTCCTCCCAGATAATGGTGCCATATCAGGAGTTAGTGTTGATGTCTGTTGTTGATGACTGATTAGGCACTTAGCAGTAGCATTAGCCAAGTCAGCCTTGGTAAGGGGAAGTCCATGTTGTTGAGCCCATGTATAGTGTCTCTCCCTGCTACCATGGCCACTTTATTCATGGGCTTACTGAGGCCACAATCACTGTTGTAGATGGGGAAAGAGGCTTGCAGACATCCACAGAGCATACTATTTTGTCCACCTGATTGAGTGCCTTTTATAGCAGGTGGCCTTTGGCGGACGTTTACTATTAATCCACAAACTGTGAAGGATCTGAGATTTTCATCTTACTTGCAAGCTAACAAGTTAGCCTGCCATATATATAAAACTGTGACAGGCTAACATATTAGCTGCAAGAAGGGTAAAATTGCAGATATACACTTACACACACACACACACACACACACACACACACACACACACACACACACACAGAAAACTCAAGGTCTCTGGGTCAGAGATAAAGGCAGTTTACTACTCCCTGCTTTTGCTGGGAGCTAGAGTAACTTCATAGCACTGATTCCCTGATATCCATTTCCTATGGGGCAACACAGTGAAGGCCAGTTGGTGCCTATATGTGCAACGTAGTGCATTACAAGGGAGAAATACTGAAATTAGAAACTGATTTTGTATAGGGCAACTCGTGTCTTTCAGGGGTGCAGGGGAAGTGTCTCTGCTCTGGAATGTAAGCACATCTTCTCTGGGAGGGGAAGAAGAAGTCTTTTTCCTTATTACCGTAGATTTTCTCCTGGGAGGGAGGTGTTACTAAGCCTTACAATCCTGAAATTTCTCTGTAAACAGACATTTTAAATTGGTTGTAAATGCCTTTGCTCAGAGGATCCAGACCATGCAGAAATGTGATATTCATGGAGAACTGCCTCCCCTAAAGTCTACCCCTTGTTTCTTCAGAGTTTTAGACTCTGGTGAATTTTTCCATGTGAATTTCACTCTTTTTTTTTTTTTTTTTTTTTTTTTCGGTACACGGGCCTCTCACTGTTGTGGACTCTCCCGTTGCGGAGCACAGGCTCCGGACGCACAGACTCAGCGACCATGGCTCATGCGCCTAGCCGCTCCGCGGCATGTGGGATCTTCCCGGACCGGGCACGAACCCGTGTCCCCTGCATCGGCAGGCGGACTCTCAACCACTGCGCCACCAGGGAAGCCCATGAATCTCACTTTTATTAATCTGGCCAATACTAGCTGAGACCAAATCTGTTCAGTGTTTCTCATGAACACATAATTAAGATTATTGTCAATGGGACTCCAAGCAGCAAGATGAGGACAATCTGTAGTATTGACCTCAGCCATGTTCCCAAAGGTCATGATTCTAGCCACCTTCACAAATCTCATGAGCTCTCAGGGTCTACCTTCAAACCAGGTTCGAAGGAAAGATTCTGTATTGAACTTTATAGTTGGCCCAAGGCATTAACCCAGGGTGTATTAGCAACCACACAGACACTACCTTGGTCTGCAAGGAGTCTGGAATGAGTCTGTCATTCATAATAACCCTGTTCAGTAATGAGGCTAACCTGAATGCCTTCCAAGTCCAAACGTGTCATTGATTATTTCATATTTTGTAGTGGAATTATTCCCATTGTAGGTAATACTGCTCATATTGTACACAAGAGTAATGAGCCAGTTAACCCTCTGAGAATCTCACCCAAATAATCAAAGGTAACTGGTTCTCCACAGTCATCCAAGACCTACATGATCTACTGGAGGTATTTTCTCAAACACTTGAAGGTATCTTAGAACTACCTCTAAGGCACAAGTCACCGTGTTTTGAGGAGGGAGGCAAGCCAATGCTTATCTCCACAGAGGAAGTAAAACCCAGAGGGCTTACACGATGCCTTGGAAACAACTTTTGTTTACAATTCTTGGGACCTCCCCAGGTGGGACATATATCAATCAGACTGCACTGATTGACAGTGCCTCCAGTGTGGCCTTAGGATCAGAGTTGAGTTCAGTCCTTGTTTTTAGAAGGATCACCTGAGAGCAGTCTGTTCACTGCTCTCAGGTAAAGCAGACAAGTTCACTCTGTCTTGTTTATTCACACCACTAGCTGGGTGGCATTCATCCACTCATTGGAATCGCTAAGAATTGAGATAGGTATAACATTCATAGGCATTAACAAGTGTTTTACATGGAGTTTTAGGAGATGGGCCATCACCTGCTGACTTGTACTCAGAGCTGTGGGGTGGAAGCTGGCAAGCTCAAGCATTCAGTTCAAACATAAGGCGCTTTCAACAGTTTGGGGTAGTTGCACCAAGGAATTTTCTTTTCTTTTTTTCTTTTTTCTCAAAGAAGGCTCTTAGTTCAGTTCTGAAGGATTAATGAAAGATCATGAATGGCTCTCCCAACCCTGCACCTCATAGGATCTAAGATATTCCCTCCCCAGGTGCCTGAGATTTTGCTCTTCCTCCACTGCCACGAAATCTATGTGTCTTATTCTAGTAGCTATAAACACTTTTTTCCCCAGTCATCCTCTACTTGCATCTTGACCTTTCATACAGAAAGTTTAGGTGAAAGATGGACGAAAGCATTTTCACAGAAGTTAACAGAATTAAGTTTGAACTCTCTAAGCTTCATTTTGTCTAGGCTGTCACTAAGAGGACGTGCCAACCAGGCTGGCCTGGGGTTGCTAGCAGGAGAAATAACAAGACATTGTGCCCAGAGTGGTCAGGTCAGAATCCTGAATTTTCAAAATAGGTCTACATAGTCTCCTAAGATTCCCTACTCCTTTCACCTTGATCGTTATCCAACAAGTGGCCAAGAGGACCAACCTACCATACTTACTGTGTGACTTAATAAGAGATGAGGGAGATAAAGTCAGATTACCAGTCTGTTGAGTACCTTTTGCTATAAAAAGGTGCAGATTGTCAAACTGGAAATAGTCCAGAAAGCCAAATATGTGAAATGGATTCATGTGGCTGGAGTCAGTTGATCAATAACCTGAGAAAATGTCAACAGTGGTAAGGTTCCAGATAGCCCCCAGAAGAGGTCAAATGTTGAAGTAGGCATCTGCCAGGAGTGGGCAGGGAGGCCATGCTCCATGCGATGTGGGCTCAGCACCGAGAGACAAGTGAGTCATCTTTTAGCAGGAGTCACAAGTGTGGCGTGCAGCAGTAGCTTCTGCATTGGAAACAGTCTTTTCCTTTGTGCCCAGTCTGTGGAGGTGGACATGTTGCCATGTTCAGAAAGGCGATGAATCCAGGCAACGATTGTCACAACCTGGGTGCTGCGGGCCAATACGGTTGGTTTTGTCAGAGAGCGAGCTCTTCTTGTGGGCATTTACATGAGTGATTCAAACAGTTCCATCATCACCCACAATTTATTTCCAATTTCATGGCCCCAAAGAGAGTTTTCTTTACTCTGTAATAGTAAAAAAAAAAAAAAAAAAAAAAAAAAAAAAAAAAAAAGAAGTCTTTGTTTGGCCCACAGTATGAGCAACCGTAAGCCCTTTCAGTCTGCAGAGCTGGTTAAGCTGCTTCTGAGGCTGCCAGTGGACAGTGCTGAGCTTCAGTCTAGCTGGAGCATTAGTAAACCGGGCCCAAGCAGTCAGAGAACCATCTGTGGAATGATAGCCCTGAAGAGCTAGTGACTTCGGTTTTGTTTGAGGCAGCACAGGGGGAGATAATATTTCCTCCACAGGGATAGCTGCAACTTACGTAAAGCTGAGATGCTGCTGCATTTTCCAATATACATGTCCATTTGACAAATGAGGGTATTTTTCGGTCCCTTCCCACCCTATCGGTCATGGACTTCAAGCTTAGTCATCCCCAAAATGGACATATGAGGCTGGAGAATCACCAGGTCTCTAAGGATCAAGCATTCAATTTTGACACACAGCTCAGTAACAAGGTAATAGCTGCAGTAGCCATGCCAAAACCTCAAGTCCAAAACCATAAGGAATATCAATCCCTTTACCAGAGGCCCCAATAGGCAAAGTTATCAGTGTCAGAGACTTATTCTGTCTCCAATTTCCAAAGAATGCAATAAGGTGAGGGGAACTCATGCTAAATCATGACCCAATCACTGGTGGAAACTCGCAGGCGAGTCGGTCCCACTAACATTCTTCTCTAGCCACAGCTCTTCACCCGTGGGATAATGCCCTCTGGTATGTATGAGACAGGGAATTACAGCATGATATCCTACTATAATTCAAGTGCAAAAACAATAGTGAAAATGTACATCGAATCAGTCCAACTGGCCCCACCCACAAAGTCACTTTTACATTTTTTCTTCGAACTGCCTCAGTTGAACTCAGGTGGGTTTTTTTCTACAGGAGCTTGATATCTACGTGTCACAGGCTTTAGCAGCTTCCAGATCTTGCTACCTCTTGGTTGGGCGTTTGAAGAAGAGGCTTGAGGGTTGGAGAGTATTGAATGCTAGGTTGAGGAGATGGCTGAAGCACTTGAGGAAGCTTAATTTTTCTCTTTGGTGCATATCCCAGGGCTTATCTCCTCCCCTGTGCACCTCCCAGCATCCGGGGAGTGCTGGGCTCAGGGGCTTTTTCTTTATGACCCCTCACATGAAACCACAGCTCTGCCCCATATTCCATGGCACCTTCTGCCACCTGCGTCCAGTGCCTCTTGCCCCCAAGGGACCAGGTAGGATGGTGACTAGGCTGCCTGTGTCTAATATAGCTAGCTGTAAAAGCATAAGACCCTTTCTTGCCTGAAGTCTCCCAGCATATTCAGATATATCTATAGGGCCTTTGATCCCCTTAGGGACAGGGAGACCTCGGCCCCAGTTCGAAGCAGATGGAGGATGAGGGATCAGTGAGGCATGCAGAAAGTATCTCCGCACCAGCGAGACACATTTACTTTCAGGTTTGAGCAGTGCAGCAGCTGCTTATGGCTCACTCCACCCAAATCCCTCCACCAGCTCTAGAGACTCCATAACTCTTCTTCCTTGTCCCACGTGAAGGAGAGAATGGATAACAAAATCAAAAGTGTTTCAGTCCTAATTCCTGGTACTTGGTCAGCAACCACCTTCCCTGTGTTGAGCCTTCTAATCTATTAACATGGTATGTCTTTCCATTTATTTTGATCTTCTTTGGTTTCTTTAATTAAAATTTTGTAATTTTCAGGATAAGTTGGTGGGTTTGTTATGTTTACACCTAAATATTTCATTTTCTATGGAGTAATTGTAAATGGTATTGTGTTTTTCAGTTCGGTTTCCACATGTTCCTTGTTAGTATATGGAAATGTGATAGGTTTTTGTATCCTGTGATTTTTTTTTGTTTGTTTAATATTTATTTATTTTTGGTTGTGTCGGGACTTAGTTGCCGCACATGGGATCTTTCACTGCAGTGCACAGGCTCTTCCTTGCAGCACGCGGGCTTCTCTCTAGTTGTGGTGTGTGGGCTCAGTAGTTGTGGCGCACAGGCTAGTTGCCCCATGGCATGTGGGATCTTAGTTCCCTGACCAGGGATCGAACCTATGCCCCCTGCAGTGGAGGTGCGGAGTCTTAGCCACTGGACTTCCAGGGAAGTCCCTGTATTTGCTTATTAATTCTCAAAGATTTTTGTAGATACTTGGGATTTTCTACATAGACAATCTACAATATACAATGTCATTTGCAAACAGGGATAACTTTATTTCTTTTTTTCCCCAAAACTGTATGCCTTTTATTGCTTATGTGTCTGTATGTATGCCTTATTGTACCATCTAGTATTGATACTTCCAGTATTATGTTGAATAAACATGGTGAATGATATCCTTGCCTTGTTTCTGATTTTAGGGGGAAAGCATTCAGTCCTTCAACACTAACTGTAATGTTAAATGTAGGATTTTTGTAGATAATTTTAATCAAGATGAGGCAGTTCCCCTCTATTCCTAGTTTTCTGAGAGTTTTTTTAATCATGAACAGTTGTTGGATTTGATCAACTGCTTTTCCTGAATCAACAGATATGATCATATGACTTTTCTTCTTTAGCCTGTTGATATGGTGGATTACAATGATTGATTTTTTATTTGAACCAGCCTTGCATACCTAGAATAAACTCCACTTGGTTATGGTGTATAATTCTTTTTATACATCATTGGACTCAGTTTGCTAGTATTTTGTTAAGGATTTTTGCATCTAAGTTCATGCGAAATACTTGTCTATAGTTTTATTTTTGTACTGTCTTGATTTGATATTGATATCCGGATAATACAGATCTCCTAAAATGAGGTGGGAAGTGTTCTCTTCTGTTTTCTGGACAAGAATGTGTATAATTGATATAAATTTTTCTTTAAATTTTTTGTAGAATTCTCCAGTGAAATCATCTGGGTCTGGAGATTTCTTTTTTAAGGGGATTTTTAAAGGACAAGTTCAATTGTTTTTAATGATTGTAGGACTATTTAGATGTCTGTTTCATCTTGGTTGAGTTTTGGAAGTTTGTAGTTTTTGAGAAATTGATCCATTTTTTTCTAAGTTGTTGAATTTGTGCTTATAAAGTTGTTCACAGTATTCCCTTATTATCATTTTAATGGCTAAATGAGCTATAGTGATATTCCCTGTTTCTTTAATCACATTGATGATTTGTGTCTATTTTTAGATTTGTTAGTCTGGTTAGAGGTTTACCAGGTATATGGATTTTTTTTTTTTTGAGGAACCAACTTTTTCTTTGATTTTCTCTATTGTTTTCCAGTTTTCAATTTCATTGATTTCTGCCCTATCTATAGTATTTCCTTTGTCTGCTTGCTTTGGGCCTATTTTCTCTCTCTTTTTTTTTTTTTTTTTAAGTTTCTTGGAGTAGAAACTTAGATAATTGATTTCAGATCTTGCCTTGTTTCTAATATAAGCATTTAATGCTATAAATTTTTCTCAATCCTGCTTTAACTGTCTCACATGTTTTGGTAGGCTGTATTTTCATTTTCATTCAGTTCTATATATTTTAAAAATTTCCTTTGAGACTACCCTTTTTATCAACTGATTATTTAGATATGTTGTTAAATTTTCAAGTGTTCAGATTTTCCTATTGTCTTTCTGTTACCGATTTCAAGTTTTAATACATTATGATCAGAGAAGATATCTGTATAATTTCAGTCATTTTAAATTTGATGAGGCTTATTTTATGACTCAGTATGGTCTCTCATAGTGAATGTTTCATTGGTACTTGAACAAATATATATATTCTGTTGATTTTGGGTGGAGTGTTCTATATATGTCACTTAGGTCCTGTTAGTTGATTGTGTCATTCAGTTCTATATTCTTACTGATTTACTGTTTAGTAGTTCTAAGAGTAGGTCTAAGAGTTGAAGTCTTGAGCTATAATTGTGGATTTGTCTGTTTCTCCTTTCATCTCTATTATTTGTGGGGAATATCAATTCAAATTACAGTAAATTTCCCAGTATCTTTTCTCTCTGCTTTCAAGATTTTTTTTCTTTGTCTTTAGTTTTTAGAAGTTTAATTGTGATATAACTTGGTATTGATTTCTTTGGGCTTATTTTATCTGGGATTTGCTCAGCTTCTTGTATGTTTATGGTTTAAAATTTTTCTTTGCCAAATCTGTGAAAGTTTCAGCCATTATTTCTTCAAATACTTTCTCAGTTCCTCTCTCTCCTCTCCTTCAGGGATGTTAGCTCTTTTATTGTTATCTCACAGATCCCTGAGACTGTTCTTTGTTTTTTTTTTTTGTTTGGTTGGTTTTTTTGCAGTACGTGGGCCTCTCACTGTTGTGGCCTCTCCCGTTGCAGAGCACAGGCTCCGGACGCACAGGCTCAGCGGCCATGGCTCACGGGCCCAGCTGCTGCGCAGCATGTGGGATCTTCCCGGACCGGGGCACGAACCCGTGTCCCCTGCATCGGCAGGCAGACTCTCAACCACTGTGCCACCAGGGAAGCCCTGTTCATTTTTTTAAAAGTCAATTTCCTCTCTGTTGTTTGAATTGAGTAAATTTTATTGATCTGCTCTCGAATTCACTGATTCTGTCCTTTTTCATTTCCACTCTACTATTGATCCTACCCAGCCATTTGAAAAATATAGTTATTGAGTTTTTTCCGTTCTCTACTTTCCATTTTGTTCCCTCTCTCTCTCTCTCTCTCTCTGTCTCCCTCCCTCCCCTCTCTCTAACATATCTGTTTGCTGAGATTTTTCTATTTTTTCATTGGGTTTCAGGCATATTTGTAATTTTGATGATAGTTGCTTTAAAATCCCAGTCAGACCATTCCAACATTTAATTCATCTCAATGTTGGTTTCTGTCTTTTTTCATTCAAGTTGTTATTGTCCTAGATTTTGTTATGATGAGTGTTTTGTAATTGTATCCTGGAAAATCTGGATATTATATTTCAGGACTCTGGAACCTATTTAATTTTATTTTTTAACAGGCAGTCCCCTTGTTTAGTTGTAACATGAAAGGCGAGTTGGGAGTGTCTGTTGTACTTCTTGCTGGGCTTTGCTGATACTACCCTGGAAAAAGTGGAGTTCTGATGCCCATTGCCTTGTTGTAGATGGGTGGGGTACATGATCAGCCCCTACCTCAGTCTCATTGACATCCTCCTTGTAAAAGTGGGGCACTGACTCACACAATCTCATTGTCTCCAGTTGAGCATGTAAGTTCAGCTCCCTGCTGGGCCTTGCTGATACCAGGGGAGAAAGGAAGCTCAGTACCTGCCTTCCACACATAGTTCTGCTTCTCTGATGCTGAGCTGTGGAGGCTCAGCTTCTACTGTGCCACCTGACACTAAAGAGGTGGGAAGTGGAGTGTTGACCAGCTCTCCCTTGCATAACCTTGCTCTGCCTCATTGTTGCCCGTGGGGGTAGAACCTTAGCTGCTCACTGAGCTCCCCTGACATTAGGCAGTTGGAGGCACCAAATTGCTGACCAGCCCTTCTTTATATTGCCTTATTTAATCTCATTGCTGCCAGGTAGCTAAGTAGGTTCAGCTACCCACTGGGCCTCACTGACACCAACGATGGAAAGAAAGTGGAGTGCTGAGTTGAATTGCCTTGTTCAGTCTCATGGATGGCAGTTACAGATGGAGGCTTAGTTCACCACTGGACTCCTCTGTCATTACCCTGGCAGAGGAATCAAAACACCACTTGCTTTCACTAGGTGAGAGATGAAAATATCAGCTCCTAGCTCAGTCCCATTGACACTACTGTGGTAGGTTAATCAGACCACCTTCTGCTTCTTGTTGAGGGGGGATGGAAGATCAACTCCCTGCTTGTGTTGTCAGTATCACTGAGCAGGGGAATTTGAAACACTGCCTGCTTCCACCAGGAAGGGAATGGGGGATTAGTGGGGAATTAGAGCACCACCATCTGCTACCACACAGCAGGGGGTGGGTGAGTGGATTCTCTTAGACCACTCTTTTCTTGGTCCTTTGTCTAGAGGGAAAAGGCTCCGTTTTTGTTTTGTTTTGTTTATGGTCTTTTGTGGGCTTCTGCAGTACCCTGTCTGAGATATATGGGAAGTAATAAGAAAACCAATGGAAATCACCACCATTGCTCTAGCGGTACGAGATGCCTTGGTAGGCCCATAGGCAGTTTGCCTTCTTTCCACCTTTCAGAGTCTTTCTATGGTTGTTTGGTGTGTTATGTCCAGGGTGTTTTCGTTGTGAGAGAGAATAATTGTAAGGAATGGGACTACTCCACTTTGGTCAGAACCAGAAGTCCCACACAATTAAATTTTGTGTTTGAATTTCAACAATGTCAGGCGTAACAGCAACAGAATAATAGCTTCTCTTAGGGCTGCCATGGAAGTTGTCTGGTTCTCACACCATGATTTTTGCTGAGAAATGACAGACCTGGAGTTTGTCATTTTCTCTTTGTAAGTGCTCAAGGGCACTCAGAAGAATTTCTCCCACAGCGCAATCATTATAGTCATCATCACTGCTGTAATAGTCAAGTGCAGTAGCCTCTTGGGCCCACAAGGCACAAGTTTCAATTAGTGCTTCATACATGATAGTTTGATTAATTGTGATGTTTCTGCATGTCATGGATTACAAACATCCCATTTACCACTGGCAGGGAGAGCAGCATTGCACTCAAACAGAAAGGCACAGCCAAACCAGTACTAAAATGCCATCTTTGCATGGGTATCTCCTGAGATCACTCCTGGTACCAATTCTGTATTGATCAGAGCAAATCACAGTACTTAGTAATTTGAGCTGGGAAATTTTAATATAAAGAATTAGTAATTATAACGGCAGATTGCAGTATGGAAGGAATCACTAGTAAGAAATAATGAGAACTCTAAAGAATAGGATTTGCCTGTAATAATTGTAAAAAATATTGGAACTATGCTTTACATATTCTTGTGAACTACAATTTTTATTAAAAAACATGCCATGTAAACCACTTCCACTTGTGAGTTAGTATATATACATTATTACTTTCATTTACTACCTGCTGTTCCTCCTTATGCATTACCACAGTTTATTTTTAAGTTCCTTTCAACTGTTTATTGTGAACTAATTTGCAAAGCACATGTGATGGCTAATTTTATGTGATAGCAACTCTTTTTGTATGTTAAACCACTCTCACATTCCTGGAATAAATCCCACTTGGTCATGGTGTATAATCTTTTTTAAAAATATGCTGTTTAATTTAGTTTGCTAGTACTTTGTTGAGGATTTTTCGATCTATAGTGATAAGGAATTTACATCTGAAGTTTTTTTGTGATGTTGTCTTTTTTTTTAAACAAGGATAATGCTAGCATCATAGAATGAGTTAAGTAGTGATCTCTCCTTTGCTATTTTATGAAAGTTTGGGAAATTCTTTAAATATTTGGTAGAATTCACCAATGAAGCCATCTGATTCTAGACTTTTCTTTGTTGGGGGTAGGGGTTTGATTACTAACACAATCTCTTGTTATGGATCTGTTCAGATTTCTATTTCTTCTTGAGTCAGTTTTGGTAATTCGTGTGATTCTTAGAATTAACATTGTCTCATGATTACTGTTGGTGTATTTGTCTTTTAAATTACATGAGAAACAAAAAGAGGAGTTACTTTTTTTTTTCTTTAACCTCTTTTTTACTATTGCGGTACTGTTGCACTTCTGGTTGTTGATTCATCTATATTTTTATTTTTACTCTTTCTAACATATCTGTTAGTTTTCTAGTCTAATTTTATTTTTTACTTCTTTATTGTTCTCTCTTTTTTTTTTTTTTTTTGCCACCCCATGCAGCTTGCAGGATCTTGGTTCACGAGCTGGGTCAGGCTGAAGCTCCTGCGTTGGGAGCTCCGAGTCCGAGTCCGAGTCCGAACCACTGGACTAACAACAGAGAACCTCAGGCCCCAGGGAATATTCATCAGAGTGAGTTGTCAGGGAGGTCCTCATCTCAACACCAAAACCCAGCTCTCCCCAACAGCCTACAATCTCCAGTGCTGGAAGCCTCAGGCCAAACAACCAGTGAGACGAGAACACAATCCCACTCATTAAAAAAAAAAAAAAAAAAAAAAAAAGGAGGAGTTACTAACAAAGAAACACAACAGTACCTGTTTTTATATTTGCCTATGTAGTTATCTTTACTGGTATTCTTTATTTGTTAATATGGCTTTAAGTTACTGTCTAGTGTTGAGTATCCTTCCTTTTCAGGCTAACAGACGTAGTTTAGAATTTCTTGTAGGGTAGGTCTACACTGACTTAGCTTGGACCAAACTTTAATCAGGCTTCTCTCGCCCTCACAAGCCCCGAACTTTGGCTGTCCCCCAGTGTGACCAAGCACAGAAATACAGAATATATCCTCCCATCCCTTAACAGCTCATTCCAAAAAGGGCTTAACAGAGTCAGACAAATTTCCAGTCAGACTACCCCATCACGCTGTTTGTTCACCTCCTCCACTCACTCAATTTCCTCTCGAGTTCCCGCTAATTCTTCTTATTCCTCCCTAGAAAAGAAAAGCCTTTTTCTATTTAATTTTGAGACGCTTTCCGATCCTTAAGTCAGGGCATTATTTCTATTGCAATAGTCTTTTTTAGAGGCTTCTCTTTACCCGAAGCCTGGATTTATTTTTGATATCCAACACGCCACCTTGCTTATCTTTTTCACTGCTAAGAGAAATGCTACCATTTACTGTTTACTTTTAAACAGTATCATCTTATTGCTAGTATTTCCTAGTATTTAATTGATTTAATTTCTTAGTATTTAAAGTAACTTTCCTGTTCGTATTCATAATTCACATTGATTTACAACTTTGTTTCCTTGGGTAGCTTGGTGTTTAAAAGGCACACTGGCTGTGAGACTGTTTTTCTGAGGTACTAAAAGAACTCAGGGCTGCATACAGTAGAAGTGATAACCCTAGCCCACAATCTGAATTGCTAAGGAACAAATATGTTACTGAAATTCTTTCAAGGTACTGGGCGAGCAGGCTTCTGGGAAATGGAGTCTGGAAGTTCGTGAGCTCACCGCGCATGGTCACGGGAACCGGTCTCTTTTTTTGCGGCTCCTTCTGCGCATGTGTAATAGCCTGGAGGCTCTGCCTCTAGAAAGCCTCGGGGCGATTGTGGCAGAAGGTCACGGAGCGTCCGGGTGTGCGCGCCGCTCAGGGAGCTGGTGCGGCCCTAGTGGGAGTGGCGGGCGAGGCAGAAGGGTTGGACGAGGGCCGGGGGGAGGTGGGGCGGCCCTGTGCGGCTCCAGGGAGTAGGCAGGGGGCTGCGGTGCCCGACGGTGGGGAGGGGCAGGACCCGCGGCGTAAGAACCTGAGAGGGCAGGTGGTGGCGGCCTTGGCGGAGTTTCTGGCTGGAGAAGTCACCGGCGTCGGGCGTGGGGACGCCAGACCTCGGTGAGGCTGCAGATTCCGCGACGCAGGCCGCCTGGTCTCTGCGGCCACGGGAGTGGGGCATGTGCACGTGCGTGATGGGTGCGCCCTGCCCGCAAGTGGGGGGCGGGTTTGAGGGGAGCTTGGGTCCAGGGCAGAACTAGGTATAAAGGAATTATCTGTGAAAGTTACCTACGTGAGACTTCATTTTCTCGTCTGTGAAACTCAAGATATTAATAATATGTGCCTCGTGCGGTTGTTCAGAGGATTAAATACCATAGCACAGTGCCTGGCAGTAAATGTTAGCTACGGTGGTTCATAGAAATAATTCTTCTTCCTACTCGTTACTTTATGGCTCACAACCTGTCACTTAGGTCAGTATAACTCTCCCCACTGTAGCAGATTAGAACACTGAGACTGACAGGACAGTTATATAGACAAAGCCACAAAACTATCAGATAACAAACTAGAAGACAAACTCAGATTTTCTCCGAATGTCATGGTCTTTCGCATTTACTGTCTTGGTTATAAAAGCCAGCACTGCATCCTCCCCAGAACTTAGCAAAAATAATTTGACGTGTGAAGAAAGAATTTGAACGGTTGAGTATTACCATGTAGCAGCTCTGTTTCTGGGATTTCTAGATGTCTTCGGAGTCCTTGGGACACACAGCATAATTGTTTCTGAGTTAGTTCTGTAACAGTCTAGTTTTGTGTTCTGAGCAGGTTTGGTTTGAGTTTATTGAAGGTCCGACCTGAGATTCTATGGAATAATGGATACTAAGAGTTGAACTGCGGGCCTGGGTGAAGGTTCCAATTAAAATGAATTTGTTCCTTAGGTGCATTTGTCATCTACCTTGGAATAAAGTACCTCTTGTGAAGTAAGAAGGAGGAGTCTCTAGGAACAGAATCCGACGTGGGAGAGAACCACTCCACCGTTTGAGTGTCTTAGCAGAGGCAGTAGTTCCTCGAAGGGAGCAGATCCCAGGTTTGCACTGCCTGCTCAGAATGAGTGAGATTTGGATGATGTTGCCACATTCAGACGTCGTCACAGGCTGCCTGATGGAGGAAAGTCTGGACCAGTTTTCAGAAGGCAGGGGAACTGGGCTGAGAGGAATGAAGGAGGGATAGGCTATTCAGGAAAAAAAAGTTCACTGGAGAGCTTTTGAGGACATGGTGTGAGGAAAGGAGCTTTACAGCTAGATTGGAATGAATTCTGTTTTAGCAATCCCGGTTTAACCCGCACTCTCTATTTTTCACTCACTCATCCCAGATTCTGAGCTCTTAGCACAGTGAATCTGGCATCTAAAAATATGCTGATGATTTTCTTATACACAACAGTATAAGAAGAACTTTCTATTTGTCTTGTTAAAAGTTGGGAAAAATTAGTCCTGAGGGTGTAGATGAATTTCCCTGGCTTCGTGTTAGTGGCAGAGCCAAGAGTAGATGTTGAGTCTCCTGATACCCAGGCCAGTTGCTGCTGCATCATCATTGGTAAAACGTTTCTTAAAAGGCAGTCTTTTGAGGATCTGTATATACTTTTTTGTGGTTTTTTTTTAACTTTTATCCATATTAAAAAATTTTTTTTTAATTAGTTGATTTTTAAAATTGAAGCATCATTGATTTACAGTGTTTCAGGTGTACAGCAAAGTGATTCAGTTACACATATATATATTCTTTTTCAGATTATTTTCCATTATAGATTATTACAAGATACTGAATAGCTGTATATATATAACTATATTTTATAGTTCGCTGTGCTATACAGTAGGTCCTTGTTGTTTATCTATGCACATACTTTAGAAAAACACTTAAAAAGTAACCTTGAAGTGCCTCCTTCCCTTTTTCTGTAGCTTTGGGTGAATTCTCTACCTCAAGCAGTAAATAAGAAAATATACGTGTACATTACAACATTTGCTATATAACTTAATGAAAGCTTAGTGTTCCTTCATTTAGGGTATTGTTATTTGACCAATTTCCTTGTAATTTTTAAATTTCTTTGAAATAAAGGGGTACATATATTGTTAAAAAAAGTAGAAAATAATTACATTCACCCAGTGAAAAATTGCATACCCAAGCTCTGCATGACCATATCACAGTCACACATAGACATGTGAGTACTTTTTTTCATATGTCCCTTCCTGCCCCTTCTCCAGGATGAAAAGGATATTCTCTCACAAAGAAGCATTTTACCCAGTCTATTTTTGTAGCCATTTAAATAGGCAAATCCAGGAGTTGCAGGCAGTCTGTATCTCTAATGACTTTATTCCTCTCTTTCTATCCCAGCTATACCTTCAGAGATTTCAACATTTTTCCAAGACCAGCAAAATATGAAGAAATCTTATGTGAGTTGTTAAAGTCTTTCTACACTGTTTAACAATGTATTTTATGAGGTTAATGACTCCTATACTTGAAATAGAAAAGTAGAAATAGATAAAATGAACCTGAGGGAAACAGCATAGCATAATGGTTCTCAAACTTTAATGTGCATTAAAATCACCTGGAAAGTTTGCAAAACATGGAATGGGGCCTGAGATTGCAGGTGATGGTGATATTGAGGTCTACAGGCCAGTAGCATTGGAATAGCAGGTCACTAGAGCAGAGTTGGCAAGGAGACACATACACACAGATCATAAGAAATTATGTGGTTATCAAATTCAAGCTGCAAATATTTACTTACTTATTTAAAAATTAATTTTTATTGGAGTATAGTTGCTTTATGATGTTGTGTTCATTTCTGCAGTACAGCAAAGTGAATCAGCTATATGTATACCTATATCCCCTCTTTTTTGTTGGATTTCCTTCCCATTTAGGTCACCACAGAGCATTGAGTAGAGTTCCCTGAGCTATAGAGTAGGTTCTCATTAGAGCTGCAAATATTTCTGACCATTCTGGTAGTCATGGCCAAAAAAAAGACTGTTACATGGCTTTTATTGATCATGTGAGTAAAGCTGCCTGATTCCTTTTGGAGCCAAAAGATTTTCTGACATTGAAAGCTGAAAGAAGAAAAAAAAACCAACCTTTTGTTTCTTTTCCTGTAAATGATGAACAACCTTTTGGTGGCAACCATGAAATAAATGCTGTAATTATTCTTCAGTGGATGCAAAAGATGGTACCAAGCAAAACCCAGTTAATAAGATTTTTCAGGAGGCCATATTACTGATGCTCATGTAGACAGCTTTCTGATGGCTTGGTTTTTTTTTTTGGTCCCACCCCTGGATAAAACTAGAACATCTACAGAATAAATTGACTGCATGTCCTTAAAATAAATTTCTAAAATTCTTTGTTTTGCTCAGTATGTAGAGTGTTCAGTTAGGAGAAGATTTTCTGGCAGATGTTTCTGCACCTAATCAAATTTCAATCTGCTTCATGCAAAATGGATTCTGCCCTCATCATTTGCTGGAATTTGTCAGTGAAAGTCACCAATAATATATATTGTTTAAGTACACAAGATTTTCTGGCAGATGTTTCTGCACCTAATCAAATTTCAATCTGCTTCATGCAAAATGGATTCTGCCCTCATCATTTGCTGGAATTTGTCAGTGAAAGTCACCAATAATATATATTGTTTACACGTAAACAATTAACCATTTTAAAGTGTACATTTCAGTGGCATTTAATATATTCACAGTATTGTGCAACCATCATCACTATCTAGTTCCAGAACATTTCCATCATCCCAAAATAAAACCTAATACCCTTTAAAGTCATTCTCTATTCCCCTTTTACCCCAGTCCCTGGCAACTACTAATTTACTTTCTGACTCTAAGAACTTGCCTCTTGTAGATATTTTACATAAATGTAACTATACAGTATGTGTTTTTTGTGTCTTTCACTTAGTATGTTTTCAGATTTCATCCATATTGCAGCATGTATCAGATTTCATTCCTTTCCCACCCCCCAGCTTTATTAAGGTATAATTGACAAAATTGTAAGATATTTAAAGTATATGTCATGACAGTTTGATGTACATATATGTTATGAAAGGATTCCTTCCATCTAGTAAATTAACACATCCACCACCTCACATATTTTTCTGTTTTTTTGTGAGACATTTAAGTTCTCCGCAGATTTCAATTATACAATCAATACAATGTTATCAGTGTAGTCACCAGGTTATACATTAGATCCTCAGACCTTTTTCATTTTATAGCTGAAAGTTTGTACCCTTTTACCAAGATTCCATTTCTTTTCATGACTCAATATTCCACTGTATGGATGTACCACATTTTGTTTATGCAGGTATCAATTGATGGACATCTTTGTTTCCACCTTACAGCTATTGTGAATAGTGCCACCGTCAACATTTGTGCACATTTTTGTTTGAAAACCTGTTTTCTGCCTGTATCACTGCATCTTTTCCAGTCTTGAATAGTCTCATTAAATAATCGTATTTCATTAAAAAAGAAAAGAAAACCTGTTTTCAATTATGGGTATATACCTAGAAGTGGAAATGCTGGGTCCTATGTTAATTATTTTTAACTTAATGAGGAACCACCAAACTTTTTCACAATGGCTGCACAATTTTACATTTTCACCAGCAATATATGAGAGTTCCGGTTTTTCCTCATCCTCAGCAACACTTGTTAACGTCTATATTTTTTTATTATAGCCATCCTAGTGTGTGTGAAGTCATATCTCATTGTGGTTTTGATGTGCTTTTCCCTAATGACAGATGAGCACCATTTTGTGTGCTTCTTGGACATTTCTATAACTACTTTGCAGACATATCTATTCATGTCCTTTGTCCATTTTTAAATTGGGTTGTTTATTATAAGAATATTTCGGGTACTAGGCTTCTATCAGTTATATGATTTTCAAATATTTCCTCCCATTCTTTGAGTTGTCTTTTCATTCTTTTGATAGTATATACTTTGAATCAAAAAGGGTTTTAATTTTTTTAAATAAATTAGTTTAGTGGTGCTTGATTCTTTTTTTTATAAATTTATTTTATTTATTTTATATTTGGCTGCATTGGGTCTTTGTTGCTGCGTGCGGGCTTTCTCTAGTTGCAGCGAGCGGGGGCTACTCTTCATTGCGGTGTGTGGGCTTCTCATTGTGGTGGCTTTTCTTGTGGAGCACAGGCTCTAGGCACGCAGGCTTCAGTAGTTGTGGCTCGCGGGCTCAGTAGTTGCGGCTCGTGGGATCTAGAACGCAGGCTCAGTAGTTGTGGCTCACGGACTTAGTTGCTCCTTGGCATGTGGGATCTTCCCAGACCAGGGCTCAAACCTGTGTGCCCTGTACTGGCGGGAGGATTCTTAACCATTGCACCACCAGGGAAGCCCAAGGGTTTTAATTTTGATGAAGTTTGATTTATCTATTTTTCTTCTGTTGTATGTGCTTTTGATGTCATATTTAAGAACTCATTGCCAAAGCAAGATCATGAAGATTTACTATGTTTTCTCCTAAGAGTGTTACAGTTTTAGCTCTTACATTTAGGTCTTTGATCTATTTTGAGTTAATTTTTGCATATATAACATGAGGAAGGGGTCCAGTTTCATATATTTGTATGTGGATATCCAGTTGTCCCGACACCGTTTATTGAAGAGACTTTTTTTCACATTGAGTGGTCTTGGTACTCTTGATGAGAAATAGTTCACCAGAGATGTGTAGGTTTATTTCCAGACTTTCAGTTCTGTTCACTTGATCTATATGTGTATCCTTATGCCAGTTCCACACTGTTTTGATTCTCTAGCTTTGTGGCAAGTTTTGAAGTCAGAACACGTGAGTCCTCTGATTTGTTCTTCTTTGTCAAGGTTGTTTTGGCTATTCGAGGTTCCTTGCAATTCCACGTGAATTTAAAGATCATGTCCATTTCTGTAAAAAAGGCTGTTGGATTTTTCATCGAATTTGTGGAACACTAGGGAGTATTCTTATCTTGACTATATTAAGTATTTTATTCCATGAACAAGGAGTGTCCTTCCATTATTTAGGTCTTTAATTTCTTTCAGCAAAGTTTTGTAGTTTTCAGTGTATACAAGTCTTGGACCTCCTTGATTAACTCTGTTCCAAAGTATTTTATTCTTTTTGATGGTATTATAAGTAGAGTTGTTTTCTTAATTTACTTTTGGATTGTTCATTAAACTGATATTTTGTGTGTTAATCTTGTGTTCTACAATTTTATTGAATTTATTAGCTCTAATAGTTTTTTGATGGATATTTTAGGATTTTCTGTATGTAAGATCATGTCATCTAAAGACAGAGATAGTTTTACTTCACTGTTTCTAATTTGGATGGCTTTATTTCTTTTTATTGCCTGGTTTCTCTGGCTGGGACTTCTTTTACAGTGTTGAATAGAAGTGACCAAGGTGGGTATTCTTGTCTTGTTCCGCATTTTAGTGGGAAAGCTTTCAGTCTTTTACCATTAAATATGTTAGCTGTGGGTTTTTCGTAAAAGCCTCTTTATCATTTTGGGAAGTTCACTTCTATTCCTAGTTTATTGAGTGATTTTATCCAGAAAAGGTTTTGGATGTAGTCAAGTGCTTTTTCTGCTTCACTTGAGCATCATGTGGGGATTTTTCATCTTCATGTGGTATATTAAATTGATTTTCTCATGTTGAACTGCTCTTGCATTCCTGGTATAAATTCTACTTCATCATGATTCATGATCTGTTTATTTGTTTGTTTGTTTATTCATTCATTCATTCATGCTGCACCACGCAGCTTGCGGGATCTTAGTTCCCCGACCAGGGATGGAACTCTTGCCCCCAGCAGTGGAAGTGTGGAGTCCTAATCACTGGACCGCCAGGGAATTACCCATGATCCTTTTAATATGTTGTTTGGACTCAATTTTGTAGTATTTTGTTGAGGATATTACATTTATATTCATAAGGCATATTGTCCTGTAATTTCATTTTATTGTGATGCCTTTATCTAACTTAGATATTAGGGTAATTAATGCTGGCCTCATTGAATTAGTTAAGAAGTACAGTTTACCCTTGAACTACACAGGTTTAAACTGCATGGGTCCTCTTATATGCAGAGTTTTTTCAATACTAGATATTGCAGTACTACACAGTCCATGGATGGTTGAATCTGCAGGTGCAGAACCGCAGATAAGGAGGGATAGCTCTGAAGTTATACTCGGATTTTCAACCGCACTGAGGTCATCACCCCTAACCCCTGCGTTTTTCAGGGCTCTGAAAAACGTTTTTCAGGGTTTTTCTTCCTCTTTTTTGGAAGAGTTTGGGAAGGATTAGTGTTAATTCTTCTTTAAATGTTTGTTAAAATTCACCAGTGAAGTCATCTGGTTCTGGACTTTTCTTTGTTGAGAAGTTTTTGATTACTGATTTGATCTCTTTGCTTGTTATTCACATTTTGTATTTCTTCCTGAGTCAGTTGGTTATTTGCGTGTTTCTAGGAATTTATTCATTTCATCTGTTTCTAATTTTTTGATGTAAATTGTTTTTAGTATTGTCTTATAACCCTTTTTATTTCTGTTAGGTTGGTAGTAATGTCTCCATTTCTGATTTTAATATCTTGAGTCTTTTTTACTTTGTCAGTCTAGTTAGAGGTTTGTCAGTTTTGTTGATTGTTTTTTAGAGAAGCACTTTTGGTTTTGTTCAATTTTTTTATTCCACTTATTTGTCTCTCCTCTAATCTTAATTATTTCCTTCTTCCTGCCAGAGACAAAGACCAAAATATGTATATATTCCTTACTGTATCACAGTATCAGAAGGATAGAGACAAACAGGGAGAACACCATGTGATGATGGAAGCAGAGATTGGAGTAATGCAGCTTCAATCCAGAGAATGTCAAGTATTGCTGGCCACAATCAGAAACGAGGGGGAGGCAAGGAAAGTTTCTGTCTAGAGTCCCAGGGGGAGCATGGCCTTGCTAACACCTTGCTTTTGGACGTCTAGACTGTAGAACTATGAGAGGATAAATTTCTCATTACAAACCACCAGTTTGTGGGAATTTGTCATAGCAGCCCTAGGAATCTTATCCATGTGCCATAGATTTGTAATTATTGTTTTATGCTTTTGTCTTTTAAGTCAGATGGAAAAAAAGGAGTTATTAACCAAAAATATAATAATATTGGCTTTCATATATACCTTTATAGTTTTTAAAATTATTTGTTTATTTATTTATTCATTTATTTTGGCTGTGCAGGGTCTTAGTTGCAGCATGTGGGCATGCGGGACCTTTAGTGGTGGCATGTGGACTTCTTAGTTGTGGCATGCAGGCTTCTTAGTTGCAGCATGTGGACTCTTAGTTGTAGCATGTATGTGGGATCTAGTTCCCCAACCAAGGATCAAACCTGGGCCCCCTGCATTGGGAGCGCAGAGTCTTACCCACTGGACCACCAGGGAAGTCCCTACTTTTATAGTTTAATGGTGTTCTTTATTTCTTTAACTAGCTTCTTTTTTTTTTTTTTTTGTGGTACGCGGGCCTCTCACTGTTGTGTCCTCTCCCGTTGTGGAGCACAGGCTCCGGATGCGCAGGCTCAGCGGCCATGGCTCACAGGCCTAGCCGCTCCGCAGCATGTGCGGGATCTTCCCAGACCGGGGCACGAACCCGTGTCCCCTGCATCGGCAGGTGGACTCTCAACCACTGCGCCACCAGGGAAGCCCTCTTTAACTAGCTTTGAGTTAGTGTCTTCCATTCATTTTAGCCTGAAGGACTCTTTAGGTTTTCTTGAAGTACAAGTCTATTAGCAACAAACTCCCTCGGCTTTTGTTTATCTGAGAATGGCTTAATTTCTCTTTGTTTGGAAGAACAGTATTTTTGAATGTAGAATTCTTCATTGAAAGTTTTTTCTTTCAGCACTTTAATATGTCATGCCACTGCCTCTTGTCCTCCATGGTTTCTGATGAGAAATTGGATATTCCTTTTCAGGATCTCCTGTACATGATGAGTCACTTCTCTCTATCTTTCAAGATTCTCTTTATCTTTGACAATTGATTATACTGTGTTTTAGTGGGTCTCTTTGTGCGTATCTTACTTGAAGTTCCTTGAGCTTTTTGGATGTGTAGGTTCATGTCTTTCATCAAATTTGGGAGGTTTTTGGCTTTATTTTTTCAAATATTTTTTCTGTCTTTTACTTTCCTTCTGGTACTCCCAATATGCAAATGTTGGTGTGCTTGATGGTGTCCCACAGGTCTCTTAGGCTCTGTTTATCTTTCTTTATTCTTTTTTCTTTCTGCCTCTCAAACTGTATAATTTCAGTTTACCTATCTTCTAGTTTGCTGATTCTTTTTTCCATCTGTTCACATCTGCTGTTGAACCCTCTAGTGAATTTTTTATTTCAATTTTTGTACTTTTCAACTTCAGTATTTCTATTTGTTGATATTTTCTTTGGTGGAACATCATTCTTCTAGTTTCCTTTAATTTCCCGCCCATGGTTTCCTTTACTTCTTTAACCTTATTTAAGACAATTGATTTATAATCTTTGTCTAGTAAATTCAAAGATTAGGCCTCCTCAGGGAAGGTGTCTGTGAATTTTTTTCTTGTGAAAGGGCTATACTTTCTCATTTAAATGCCTTATACTTTTTTGGTGAAACTGGACATTTTGAATATTATAATGTGTTAATTCAGAGATCAGATTTCCTCCCCAACCCTCAGAGTTGTTACTGTTGTGTGAGGCATAGTTTTTTGTTTGTTTGGTAAATTTCTAAACTATTTTTGTAAAGACTATCTTCTTTGTTGCATGTCATTACTGAAATCTCTGTCCCATTTACATAGTGCTCAACTAGTGATTTAACAGAGATTTCCTTAAGTGCCAAAAATCTCCCCAGTCCTTACTGTGGGGTTTGTGTGTGTTGGAGCATATCCTCAACACCACACTGGGCAGTTTACAACTCTTCCTTCACCCTCACTTCTTATTTGTACAGAGCTTGATAGTCACCCAGAGTTGAGAGCTTAGGATCTTGTCAGGTCTTTTTTGAACATGTGCCTCATCCTAGATATGTGTGGGTCTTCTAGATTTCCAGGACTATATGGAAACTTTTCAAAGCCCCAAAGCATTTCACTCCCCAGCTTTTCTTCACAGACTTTTTTGAAATATGTTTTGTTTGCTCTAGCTGACGTCCTTTGCCCCAGTGGCAGCAGCTGGTTCATTTGCCTTTAAATGTTTTCAGTAAATGCCCTTCATGTAGCCATTTCTCTGATGTGAGAGGTTCTGAGCATTCTTCTGTAGTCTTTTCAGGTCTCCACCAGACAGGTTAAAACAAACAACCACAATTGTTGAGAAACAGCTCCATTCTGCTCTTCCTGGCACCAGGAATCTACACCAAGAATATTGGAGTCCATCTTCAAGACCAAATGTTACTGGTTGAATTGTCTCCTGAAAATTTATATTTTAAAGTCCTAATCATTGATATCTCAGAATATGACCTTATTGGGAGAAAGGGTCTTTACAGAGGTAATCAAGTTAAAGTGAGGTCATTAGAGTGGGCCCTAATCCAATACTAGTGTCCTTATAAAAGGGAAATTTGGACAAAGAGCTACATATAGCAGGAAGACGTTGTAGAGTTACAGGGAGAAGACAGCCATCTAAAAGCCAAGGAGAAAGGCTTTGAATAGATTCTTATCTCACAGCCCTCAGAAGGAACCAGCCCTGCTGACACCTTAATCTTGGACTTCTAGCCTCCAGATCTTTGAGATAATATATTTATGTTGTTTAAGCCACTCAGTCTGTATACTTTATTATGGCAACCATAGCAAGCTAATACAGCCTGAGAGGGTGAGATGGAGCAAGGGTAAGTTAAAACAACACAAGATCCCTCCTACCAGGTTTCAGTTGCATTTTTCTTGATTAATCATTCTCTTGATTGTTGTAACCTTTGTCTATTTTCCAGAGTTCTACTAAAGTTGATTCTGATAGTTTTTGCCAGGTTTTTAGGTGTTCCCTTGGAGGGATGTGGCCCTGAGTGTTCTCTGCTCTCCTGTTTTCCCTGGTCAGAGTCTGTTACCAGTGATATGTTGCAGTTTTGGAGTTACTTGACCTCTCTGCAGCATTTGACCCCACTGCCTGCTCTTCTGCAAAGCCTCTACTAGCAGCTCCTATAACTTCATACAACCCTCTTTCTACCCCTCTAGTGATGTCTCCTTCAGAACAATTAAGGACTTTGACTCGTGGCAATTAATGTATCCCTGTATATTAGTTTCCTGTTACAGCACTAACAAATTGCCACAGATTTAATGGTT
Source organism: Physeter macrocephalus (assembly GCF_002837175.3). Taxonomy (NCBI): domain Eukaryota; kingdom Metazoa; phylum Chordata; class Mammalia; order Artiodactyla; family Physeteridae; genus Physeter; species Physeter macrocephalus. The sequence goes on along the minus strand of NC_041233.1, from coordinate 10,351,621 downwards.
TAAACCAACACACAGTTAGAGGGGATCCAAATTAATCTTACAAGGTAATGACAAGACTTGTACCTTCTGGGCTGTGATGGGAGAATCTGTTTCCTTGCTTTTTTCAGCTGTTGTGGCACCTTCCTCCAATTTTCAAGGCATATCACATCAGTCTCAACTCTTTCTTTATATTGCCTTCTCCTCTTCTGTAGTCACATCTCTTTCTGGCTCCTTCTTATTTATTAGGACACTTGTGATTATCCTTAGGGTCCACCTGGATAATCCAGGTTGCTCTCTTTTCAGGATTCTTAGCTAATCACATCTACAAAGGCCCTCTTGCCATATACAGTAATATTCACATGTTCCAGGGATTAGGACATGAATATCCTTAGGCCATTATTCAACCTACCACAGCTGGGTTTTCATCCTTGACTCACTGTTCATATACATGTTTATATATTTGTATATATACATGAATTTCTCATTCTATTTGTGTAAGTAGACAGAAATGTATGTATCATGGAAGAATATATATTTTGTTTTATATGCTTCTTAGAATTATGTCAGTTATCTCATTTGATATGTAGGTTACTGTACCTCCGTTTTAAAAATTTTAATATTGTACTTAAGATTGGTCCAAATTGATTAATACTTTATCCTTTTTAATGTCATGTAATATTTTATTATGAGACCATACCACAGTTTAGTTTTCCATTTCTTTACTGAAAGACGCTTGCCATTTCCATTTTTCATTGTCATGTATAATACAGGCATTCCTTGTTTTATTGTGCTTTGCTTTACTGCACTTCACAGATACTGTATTTTTTTTACAAATTGAAGGTTTGTGGTAACTCTGCATCGAGACTTTTGGCACATTGTTCCAAAAGCATTTGCTCACTTCATGTCTGTTGTCATATTTTGGTAATTTTCACAATATTTGAAACTTTTTCATTATTATTATATTTGTTATGGTGATCTGTGATCAGTGATCTTTGATGTTACTATTGTAATTGTTTTGGGGCACCACAAACCACACCCATATAAGACAGTGAACTTAAATGTTGTATATGTTCTGACTGCTCCACCAACCAGCTGTTCCCCAGTCACTTTCCCTCTCTTTGGGCCTCTGTATTCCCTGAGACACAACAGTATTGAAATTAGGCAAACTTGAAATAAATTGGCAAACTTGTAATAACTCTACAATGGCCTTTAAGTGTTCAAGTGAAAGGAAGAATCACACATCTCTCACTTTAAATCAAAAGCTAGATTAAACTTAGTGAGGAAAGCATGCTGAAAGCCTAGATAGACCAAAAGCTAGGCCTCTTGCACCAAACTGTTAGTCAAGTTGTGAATGCAAAGGAAAAGTTCTTGAAGGAAATTAAAAGTGCTATTCCAGTAAACACACAAATGATAAGAAGGTGAAACACCCTTATTGCTGATATGGAGAAAGTTTTAGTGGTCTGGATAGAAGATGAAAGCAGCTACAACATTCCCTTAACCAAAGCCTAATCCAGAGCAAGGACCTAATTCTCTTTTCTTCAATTCCATGTAAGGCTGAGAGAGGTGAGGAAAGCTGCAGAAGAAACATCTGAAGCTAGCAGAGGCTGGTTCATGAGGTTTCAGGAAAGAAGACGTCTCCATAATATCAAAGTACAAGGTGAAGCAGCAAGTGCTGATGTAGAAACTATAGCAAGTTATCTAGAAGATCTAGCTAATTAGTGAAGGTGGCGACACTAAACAACAGATTTTCAATGTAGACAAAACAGCCTTAAATTGGAAGAAGATGCCATCTAGGACTTGCATGGCTAGAGAGGAGAAGTCAGTGCCTGGCTTCAAAGGACAGGCTGAGTTAGGGGCTAACGCAGCTGTTGACTTTAAGTTGAAGCCAATGCTCATTTACCATTTGGAAAGTCCTAGGACCCTTAAGAATTATGCTAAATCTACTCTGCCTGTGCTCTATAAATGAAACAACAGAGCCTGGATGACAGCACATCAGTTTATAACATGGTTTGATGAATATTCTTAGCCTACTATTGAGACTTACTGCTCAGAAAAAAAGATTCCTTTCAAAATACTACTGTTCATTGACAATGCACCTGCTCACCCAGGAGCTCTGATGGAGATGTACAATGAGATTAATATTTTCATGCCTGCTAACACAGCATCTGCAGCCCATGGGTCAAGGAGTGATTTTGATGTTCAAGTCTTGTTATTTTAAAAATACATTTCATAACGCTATAGCTCTCATAGACAGTGATTTCTCTGATGGATCTGGCAAAGTAAAAACCTTCTGGAAAGGATTCACCATTCTAGAAGCCATTAGGAATGTTTGTGATTCATCGGAAGAGGTCTACGTGTCAACATTAACAGGCATTTGGAAGAAGCTGATTTCAGCCCTCATGGATGATTTTGAGGAGTTTGAGACTTAAGTGGTGGAAGTAATTGCAGGTATGGTAGAAATAGCAAGAGAACTAGAACTAGAAGTGGAGCCTGAAGGTATTACTGAATCACTCCAATCTCTTGATAAAACTTTAACGGTTGAGGAGTTGCTTCTTCTAGATGAGCAAAGAAAGTGGTTTCTTGAGATAGAATCTACTCTTGGTGAAGATTGTATGAGACTGTTCAGTTATGGGAAGAAAATACTCTGCCTACCTACATTTTTTTAAATCTAAAAACATAAGAATGAAATTTTATATATAGATAGACAATATAAGTTTACAATTTATAAATTAATAAAAAAGTTTCCCAGAAGGAAGAGTAAGCAGATATTTTGGACACCCCTATTCTACAGGAGTTATATCCAAAATTATTCAATAACTCGCTCCCTGAATAACTCCGTAGCTCCTTATCTTATCATAGTTCCAAATGGTACTCTCTTATGTGCTAATTGCTTTTTTTTTAAGAGGTATCCATGGTTATGCTGTTGCCCCAGGCTCATGAATGTTACTCTAATGTTGTTTAACCACTCAGAATTTTACCTCCTCAGTGAAACCCACCCTAATAGCAGGAATAGAACTTTTGTCTCCTTTGAAACCGCAATCAACTTTGCTCATCTTTTCACAATTGTAACATCTTATTGTAGTTATATGCTTGTATGTTTGTCTGTTTTTCAGATTGTATGCTTCTTGATAACAGTAACATTGCTTTGTCTTCAGATTCCCCCAAAGTAGGATAGTTTTTATGGCATGCAAGCATCAATAACTTATACCAGTAGTAGGGAATATCTGTTATGATTTCTCTCTCTCCAGCCAAGTACAGTGCAGAAGTAGACATCCCAAAACATATTTTGATTGACTCTGAATAGTGAGCAGTATAACCATTCTCATGTAGCTTCTCCATGTCTTTCAATTCTGATTACTTAAATTTGAGCACAAATATGCTATTTCAGGAATCCTTATCATTTGAGGATGTGACTTTGGACTTCACCCAGGAGGAGTGGCAGCAGCTGGACCCTGCTCAAAGGACACTGTACAGGGATGTGATGCTGGAGAACTATAGTCACCTCGTCTCAGTGGGTAGGGATTGTTTTCCATGTAGATTCCTAGTATGCATGTCCTTTCTTGGTTGCTGACACCTGTGGAAATTTTTTGAGTTTGAAGATACTTAGGCTTGAGATCCAGGGTGATAAGAAGAAGGACTGTTGAAACACCATAATGAATTTTTCTTTTCCCAATAATAGATTGAAATTGGTCCATGAAACTTCATTTTCTGTTTCCTTCAGGAGCCCTAAAGCCCATGAGCCTAGCGCAATTCCCATGTCATTTCCCATTCACAGGGTATTGCATCCCTAAACCAGAACTGATCTTCAGGTTGGAACAAGGAGAGCAACCATGGGTATTAGAGGAAGAGTCCCCAAGCCAGAGCTACCCAGGTGAGTTAGGATGTATTAAACAGAAGGACACCTGGTGATAGGTACGAATTCTTTTTAATCTTAAGTATTGCTCATGTGTTCATTTTTTCTTTTAACATCTTTATTGGAGTATAATTGCTTTACAGTGTTGTGTTAGTTTCTGCTGTGTGACAGAGTGAATCAGCTATATGTATACATATATCCCCATATTCCCTCCCTCTTGCATCTCCCTCCCACCTTCCTTATCCTACCCCTCTAGGTGGTTGCAGAGCACCGAGCTGATCTCTCTGTGCCATGCAGCTGCTTCCCACTAGCTCTCTGTTTTACATTTGGTAGTGTATATATGTCAGTGCTACTCTCTTACTTTGTCCCAGCTTACCTTTCACCCTCCCTGGGTCCTCAAGTCCATTCTCTACGGCTGTGTCTTTATTCCTGTCCTGCCTCTAGGTTCATCAGAACCTTTTTTTTTTCTTTTAGATTCCATATATATGTGTTAGTACATGTATTTATTTTTCTCTTTCTGACTTACTTCACTATGTATGACAGACTGTAGATCCATCCACCTCACTACAAATAACTCAATTTTGCTTCTTTTTTATGGCTGAGTAATACTCCATTGTATATATGTACCACATCTTCTTTATCCATTCGTCTGTCAATGGGCATTTAGGCTGCTTCCATGTCTTGGCTATAGTAAATAAAGCTGCAATGAACATTGTGGTACATGACTCTTTTTCAATTATGGTTTTCTCAGGGTATATGCCCAGTAGTGGGATTGCTGGGTCATATGGTAGTTCTATTTTTAATTTTTTAAGGAGCCTCCATACTGTTCTCCATAGTGGCTGTACCAATTTATATTCCCACCAACAATGCAGGAGGGTTCCCTTTTCTCCACACCCTCTCCAGCA
>NC_041233.1:10338368-10346525 GCF_002837175.3 Physeter macrocephalus | reverse complement strand
CTAGGAGGGGGGTCAAAAAGGATCTTGCTGTGATTTATGTCATAGAGTGTTCTGCCTATGTTTTCCTCTAAGAGTTTTATAGTGTCTAGCCTTACATTTAGGTCTTTAATCCATTTTGAGTGTATTTTTGTGTATAGTGTTAGGGAGTGTTCTAATTTCATTCTTTTACATGTAGCTGTCCATTTTTCCCAGCACCACTTATTGAAGAGGCTGTCTTTTCTCCATTGTATGCTCTGGCCTTTTATCAAAGATAAGGTGACCATATATTCATGGTTTATCTCAGGGCTTTCAATCCTGTTCCACTGATCTATATTTCTTTTTTTGTGCCAGTGCCATACTGTCTTGATTACTGTAGCTTTGTAATATTGTCTGAAATCCAAGAGCCTGATTGCTCCAACTCCATTTTTCTTCTCAAGATTGTTTTGGCTACTTGGGGTCTTTTCTGTTTCCATACAAATTGTGAAAATTTTTGTTCTAGTTCTGTGAAAAATGCCGTTGGTCGTTTGATAGGGATTGCATTGGTGCGTATATTGAAAAATCCTTGCATTCCTGGGATAAACCCCACTTGATCATGGTGTATGATCCTTTTAATATGCTGTTGGATTCTATTTGCTAGTATTTTGTTGAGGATTTTTGCATCTGTGTTCATCAGTGATATTGGCCTGTAGTTTTCTTTTTTTGTGACATCCTTGTCTGGTTTTGGTATCAGGGTGATGGTGGCCTCGTAGAATGAATTTGGGAGTGTTCCTCCCTCTGCTATGTTTTGGAAGAGTTTAAGAAGGATAGGTATTAGCTCTTCTCTAAATATTTGATAGAATTTGCCTGGGAAGCCATCTGGTCCTGGACTTTTGTTTATTGGAAGATTTTTAATAAAAGTTTCAATTTCAGTGCTTGTGATTGCTTTATATTTTCTATTTCTTCCTGGTTCAGTCTCGGAAGGTTGTGCTTTTCTAAGAATTTGTCCATTTCTTACGGGTTGTCCATTTTATTAGCATATATTTGCTTGTACTAATCTCTCATGATCCTTTGTATTTCTGCAGTGTCAGTTGTTACTTCTTTTTATTTCTAATTCTGTTGATTTGAGTCTTCTCCCTTTTTTTCTTGATAAGTCTGGCTAATGGTTTATCCATTTTGTTTATCTTAAAGAACCACTTTTAATTTTATTTATCTTTGCTATTGTTTCCTTCATTTCTTTTTCATTTATTTCTGGTCTGATCTTTATGATTACTTTCCTTCTGCTAACCTTGGGGTTTTTTTTCTTCTTCTTTCTCTAATTGTTTAAGGCGTAAGGTTAGGTTGTTTATTTGAGATTTTTCTTTTTTCTTGGGGTAGGATTGTATTGCTATAAACTTGCCTCATAGAACTGCTTTTGCTGCGTCCCATAGGTTTTCGGTCGTCATGTTTTCATTGTCATTTGTTTTTAGGTATTTTTTGATTTCCTCTTTGATTTCTTCAGTGATCTCTTGGTTATTTAGTAGCATATTGTTTAGCCTCCATGTGTTTGTATTTTTTAATTAATTAATTAATCTATTTATTTATTTTTGGCTGCATTGGGTCTTCATTGTTGCGCGGGCTTTCTCTTGTTGCAGCGAGAGGGGGCTACTCTTCGTTGCGGTTCACAGGCTTCTCATTGTGGTGGCTTCTCTTGCTGCAGAGCGCAGGCTCTAGGCACGTGGGCTTCAGTAGTTTTGGCTTGCGGGCTCTAGAGCGCCAGCTCAGTAGTTTTGGTGCACAGGCTTAGGTGTTCCATGGCATGTGGGATCTTCCCAGACCAGGGTTCGAACCTGTGTCCCCTGCATTGGCAGGCAGATTCTTAACCACTGCACCACCAGGGAACCCCACGTATTTGTATTTTTTACAGTTTTTTTCCTGTAATTAATATTTAGTCTCATAGCATTGTGGTCGGAAAAGATACTTGATACGATTTCAGTTTTTCTTAAATTTACCAAGGCTTGATTTGTGACCCAAGATATGCTCTATCCTGGAGAATATTCCATGAGCACTTGAGAAGAAAGTGTATTCTGTTGTTTTTGGATGGAATGTCCTATAAGTATCAATTAAGTCCATCTTTTAATGTGTCATTTAAAGCTTGTGTTTCCTTATTCATTTTCATTTTAGATGATCTGTCCATTGGTGAATGTGGGGTGTTAAATTCCCCTAGTATTATTGTGTTACTGTCCATTTCCCCTTTTATGGCTGTTAGCATTTGCCTTATGTATTGAGGTGCTCCTATGTTGGGTGCATAAATATTTACAATTGTTATATCTTCTTCTTGGATTGATCCCTTGATCATTATGTAGTGTCCTTGTCTCTTGTAATAGTCTTTATTTTAAAGTCTATTTTGTCTGATATGAGAATTGCTACTCCAGCTTTCTTTTGATTTCCATTTGCATGGAATATCTTTTTCCATCCTTTCACTTTCAGTCTGTATGTGTCCGTAGGTCTGAAATGGGTCTCTTGTAGATAGCATATATACCGATGTTGTTTTTGTATCCATTCAGCCAGTCTGTGTCTGTTGGTTGGAGCATTTAATCCATTTATATTTAAGGTAATTATTGATATGCATGTTCCTATTACCATTTTCTTAATTGTTTTGGGTTTATTATTGTAGGTCTTTTCCTTCTCTTGTGTTTCCTGCCTAGATAAGTTTCTTTAGCATTTGTTGTAAAGCTGGTTTGGTGGTGCTGAATTCTCTTAACGTTTGCTCATCTGTAAAGGTTTTAATTTCTCCATTGAATCTGAATGAGATCTTTGCTGGGTAGAGTAATCTTGGTTGTTGGTTTTTCTCTTTCATCACTTTAAATATGTTCTGCCAGTCCCTTCTGGCTTGCAGAGTTTTTGCTGAAAAATCAGCTGTTAACCTTATTGAGATTCTCTTGTATGTTATTTGTTGCTTTTCACTTGCTGCTTTAATATTTTTTCTTTGTATTTAATTTTTGATAGTTTGATTAATGTGTGTCTCGGCATGTTTCTCTTTGGGTTTATCCTGTATGGGACTCTCTGTGCTTCCTGGACTTGATTAACCATTTCCTTTTCCATGTTAAGGAAGTTTTCGACCATAATCTCTTCAAATATTTTCTCAGACCCTTTCTTTTTCTCTTTTTCTTCTAGGACTTGTAAAATTTGAATGTTGGTGCGTTTAGTGTTGTCCCAGAGGTCTCTGAGACTGTCCTCAATTCTTTTCATTCTTTTTTCTTTATTCTGCTCCCTGGCAGTTATTTCCACCATTTTATCTTCCAGCTCACTTATCCATTCTTCTGCCTCAGGTATTCTGTTATTGATTCCTTCTAGAGTATTTTTAACTTCAGTAATTGTGTTGTTCATTACTGTTTGTTTGCTCTTTAGTTCTTCTAGATCCTTGCAAAATGTTATTTGTATTTTCTCCATTCTGTTTCTGAGATTCTGGATCATCTTTACTTTCATTACTCTGAATTATTTTTCAGGTAGGTTGCCTATTTCATTTTCATTTATTTGGTCTTGTAGGTTTTTACCTTGCTCCTTCATCTGTGACACAGTTTTTTGTTGTTTCATTTTTCTTTTTTTTTTTTTTGATGGGTGGTGCTGTATTCCTGTCTTACTGGTTGTTTGGCCTGAGGTGCCCAGCAATGGAATTTGCAGGCAGTTGGATAGAGCTGGGTCTTGGTGCTGAGATGAGGACCTCTGGGAGGCCTCACTCTGATTGATATTCCCTGGGGTCTGAGGTTCGTTGTTAGTCCAGCAGTTTGGATTCGGAGCTCCCACCACAGGAGCTTGGGCCTGACCTCCGAACTGGGAACCAAGATCCCGCAAGCTTCGTGGCGCAGTTAAAAAAAAAAAAAGGAAGAAAGAAAGAAAAAAACCAGTATAATATCAAAGAATAAAAAACAAAATAAAATTAGAAAGGTAAAAATATATTAGGGAAAGTAAAACTGTAATTGAAAGAACTGCAACAAAGTAAAATAAAACCACAACAGAAAAAAGAATAAAAGAAAAAGGGGGGGCGGAGAGCAAGCCAAAAGGAGAGATCACTAACAAAGTATAAAAAATAAAATAAAATTAGAAAAATAAAAGATTTATTAGGAAAAATAAAAATATAAAAGAATCAACAGGGTAAAACAGAACCCCAGTTTAAAAGAGGAAAAAAGAAAAAAAAAAAAAAGCCTTGGCTCTGGGGGCAGAGTTTAGGCGGGGGCTGGATTTTGGGTGCGGCAGGACCTAGGGGGGTGGGGGGGTGACGTTTGACCATGGGGTGGGGCCTTGGCGGGGTGACGTTCAAGTGTGGGGCGGGGCATAGGTGGGGTGACGTTTGAGTGTGGGGCGGGGCCTCTGCTTAGGACCTGCGCAGAAGGGGGGAGAGGCAGCACGTGGAAAGGACGACCTCCGGAGTGTAGAGTTCCAGAGTTTGGAGGCAGGGACCTGAGTGAGGGTGTGTGTGTGGGGTTTAGGCCCAGCCCGCTAGAGCGGGTCTCAGAGAGGGTCTCCTAGTGCAGAGGTGGGGCCCCGGGTTTGGGTGCAGGGGCGGGGCTTGTGCTCTGCATGGCAGGAGGGAGGCTCTGAGGGCAGAGGATTAGGCCCTGGAGCCCAAGAGGCTCCCCCGTGCCTAAGTGGACAGGGAAAGCGCTGGCCCCATTCCCCTCTGTTCCTTCGTGCCCCTCCCCCACCTTCTCCCCCAGGGTCTTCCCCATAGCCACTGGACCCCTAAGCATGGGTGGGTTCTGCTGGGTGTAGGGACTCCTTCCCTCCCCCAGCCACCCTTCAGGGGTGCTGGTCCTGGAGGTCCAGCCTTTACTTTTGCTTCCCCTTCCCTCCCCCCACTCCCTCAGGATCTGGGCAGCTGGAGGAGGCCTGGGTGGGCAGAGGATCAGGCCCGGGATCTCAGCAGGTTCCTGGGGGTCCAAGTGGGCAGGGGAAATGTGGCCACGCTCCCTTTTGATCCTCTGCCCTCCCAGTGGTTCCCCAAATTTCCCCTTCCAGTGTGGTATCACTTCCCCTCCCCCAGCTGCCCCTCAGGAGGGCCAGTCCCCTGCCGCCTCCACTTCTCCTTCCCCTTTACTCCCCCCAAGCCCCATGTCCTACCCAGTTGTTGGGGGTTACTCCCAGCCCCTTAGGTGTCTGCAGTCCCCCACTGGTGCCTGGTAGGTGCCCTAGTTGTCAGACAGTTGGATAGAGCTTGGTTTTTGTGCTGAGATGAGGAACTCTGAGTTGAGGACCTCACTTTGATTGATATTCCCTGTGGTCTGCGGGTCTCTGTTTGTCCAGAAGTTAGGATTCATAGCTCCCAGCACAGGAGCTAGGGCCCAACCTCCAGCCTGGGAACCTAAATCCCACAAACTTCGTGGCATGGTAAAAAGAAAAAAAAAAAAAAACGAAGAAAGAAGGAAAAAAGGAGCAGTACATTATCAAAGAACCAATAACAAAATAAAATGAGAAAGATAAAATATATATCAGGAAAAATAAAACTATAATTGAAACAACTGTAACAAGGTAAAACAAAACCAAAAGAGAAAAGAAAAAGGGGGAGGGGCGTTGGAGGATAAGCCAGAAGCAGAGATCACCAGTTGCTGGGGGTTCCTCCCATCTCCTTAGGTATCCATAGTCCCCTACTGGTGCCTGGTAGGTGCCCTAGTTGTGATGAGACGTGAATTCCGCATCCTCCTAGTAGGCCATCTTGACTCCCCCGCCCCGCCCCCATTTTTTCATTCAACAGATATTAAGTACCTACGTTCATTACTCTGGTTTTAGGTGTTGGAAATATAGCAGTGAACTAAATTTTGCCCCTCACCTCATGAAGCTTGCATCTGATAGGGAGAGAAGGATAAGAAGCAAACAATTACACATTATATACACTTAAAATATACCAGTAAATAGCTAGGAAATTAGAGAAGGTTAAGAATGATGGAGTGTTTTATTTTAGAAAGGAGGTCAAGAAGGCCTTTCTAATATTATCAACTTGAATAAAATGAGGATGAGAATCATGGGGAGTCTTGGTGGCAGAGGTGACATCAAATGTCAGTCCACCAAGGCAGGGATGTACTTGGTGTTTTTGAGGACACATAAGTATGACTGCAGATTGGGGGAAATGAGTGAGCGAAGAGTAGAAAGAGTTGGCATTCTAGAGGTAATGGGAGCTGAAATTATGTGGCGCCATTTGGACCACGATAAGGACTTTGATTTTATTCTGAATGAGATGAGAAGCCATTGGTATAATTTAACCCAGTAAGCAACATATGCTGATATGTTTTTTTAAATTGATTTCTCTGGCTGCTGAGCAAAGAAAATACTATTGAGGGCAGAGGGTTGAAAGCAGGAACATCAGTCAGAATAGTATTTTAACCTCTGTAAATGTGATGGTAGCTTACCCTTGGTTGGAAGTAGTGAGGAAGAATAAAAGTGATTGACTTCTGGATTTATTTTGAAGGTGGGACCTATAAGATTCACTGTTGAATTGGGCAAGGAATGTGAGAGAAAGAGACTAGTCAAGAAAGACTCCAGGGATTTCATCCAGAAAAATTGGATGAATGGGCACCAATTGCCAAGATTGGGAAAATTGGAGAGAAACAACTTGGGAGGAGTTAATAGGAGTTTAAATTGCACATACAAAATTTCAGGTGATTATAAAATATCCAAGTTTACTTGTGAATAAACATATGGGTATATAAGCAGAGGTAGATTAAGGGGGAGTCCAGGTTGGAGATATTTATTTGGAAATTATCAGCCATGGAAATATTTAAAGTTTTAAAATGCAGTATTTAAAGCTAAGAGATTAGATAACATCTTTCCTTTGGAGAAGGAATGCACAGATTTGAGAGATCTGAAGGCTGTACCCTGGGACACTACCTTTCAGAAGCCATGAGAATGAGATGATTCAGCAGAAAAAAGAGAAGCAGCAGTTTGGAGATTAGGGGGAAACAGAGAATGTGATGTCCTGTAGCCAAGGGAAGACAGTGTTTAAAGGACAGAGTGAACTTCTTCAAAGAAGGATGTGTGAAGTCAGCATTGTCTCTATCCCTGCCTGCAAATCATCCAGAAACATTAAAGTAAATGAGCAATATAAACTCCATTTAATAACACTAGAGAACAGCTAAAGTCCCAAATCAGTACAAATATAGAAGCTGCAAAATCACTGAAAAAATCAAGCAGGAGTGTATGTATCAGCAGATGGATAAAAAACAAAAGCATTTCTGATGCTAAAAGGAATTGGCAAAGTACTTATCAGGGACAAAGTAAACGCTCTGAGGTGTGAAACCTAAATGTTTAGATTAACCACAATGTTGGGCACAGGATAGCTGGAGCCTTTTTGGATACAATTTGGTTCTGCAAATCAGACATAGTAGGGCTACGTGTGGAAACAGACACATAAGCCATGTTTTTCAGCAGCACTATTGTTTCTCTGACAAGTAGGAAAAGAGAGACTTTCCATCTGTGGGAAAAAAACCCTCACAGACGCCTATATGTGGGGAAATAAACATACATGTTATCTTAGTGGGTGATCCTAGAACACAGAATTTAAAGCAAGAACTTACTTGATAACAATTAGTTAGGATGTGCAGACCTTAACAGTTACAAATCTGAGCAACACGGAAAGGCTGTAATCTCTTGATAAGGGGAGGCTAAAAACATGGAAAGGAATATAGTAATACAGTGAATTCTGTTAAAACAGGATGTGTGCATTCCTAAAAACTCATTGCAAAACAATAGTATAATATCTCAACCAGTATATTAAAAATCATATGGCAATGGGAAAATGGGGTTGGGGTATAACACTTAAAAGCTCTGTCAGTGACACATTGAGAGAGCAGTAGTGAAGTCTCTAGATATAATTTTGCATTTGTTTATTTCTCCTTTTCAGTTCTATTGGTTTTTGCTTTATGAATTTTGAAGAATTATTAGATGCATACATATTAGGATCTTTATGTTCTCTTGATGGATTGATCCCTTTATGATTATGTAATGTCTCTCTATCCCTGAGAGAACTCTCTGTTTTAAAGTTTACTTTGATATTATTATAGCTAATGTTTACATGGTATACCTTTTCCCATTCTTTTATATTTAAAGTGGATTTCTTACAGATAGCATATGTTTGGGTCTTTTTTATCTAATGTGAAAACCTCTACTTTTTTTTTTTTTTTTTTTGCGGTACACAGGCCTTTCACTGTTGTGGCCTCTCCCATTGCGGAG
>NC_041233.1:10314419-10338104 GCF_002837175.3 Physeter macrocephalus | reverse complement strand
GCTCCGGACGCACAGGCTCAGCGGCCATGGCTCACGGGCCCAGCTGCTCCGCGGCATGTGGGATCCTCCCAGACCAGGGCATGAACCCGTGTCCCCTGCATCGGCAGGCGGACTCTCAACCACTGCACCACCAAGGAAGCCCAACCTCTACTTTTTAATTGGAATATTTTGACCACTTAAATTTAACATAATTTTTGTATGTTTGGATTCAAATTTATTTCACGGTTGTTTCCTATTTGTCTCATCTGTCCTTTTCTCCCCCTTTTTTCCTTTTTAAAAATCTCTTTTGGGGAATTCCTTGGCAGTCCAGTGGTTAGGATTCTGCACTTTCACTGCTGAGGGTCCAGGTTTGATCCCTGGTCGGGGAGCTAAGATTCCGTGAGCCGCCTGGTGCAGCGAAAAAAAGAAATCTCTTTTGGATTGAGTTTTTTGTTTGTTTTATCTCTACTATTTACTTATTAGTAATACTTCTGTCTTAATTTATCTTTTAAGTGTTTGCCCTGTGGTACACAGTATACATCTTCAGTTTATCACAGTCTAAGTATACTATTCTACATGTGGTCTTACAGTCTTATAACAATATACTTCTGTCACCTTGTCCCACTTTATGTGATGTGGTAGCCATACATTTTTACTTAGAAACCCCACAATGTATAATTAATACTTTTGCTTGAGACAATCATCTTTGAAAGTGATTAAAGTCTTTTATTTACCTTTTTAAAATCTATGTTCAGCACTCTATTTCTTTGTTTATCTTACTCTCTCCAGTACTTCCTTTAGTACTACGTGTAACACAGGTCTGTTGGCAGTTAATTTTTTTTTTGTAAATTTATTTTATTTATTTTATTTTTGGCTGTGTTGGGTCTTCGTTGCTGCGCACGGGCTTTCTCTAGTTGTGGCAAGTAGGGGCTACTCTTCACTGCGGTGCGCAGCCTTCTCACTGTGGTGGCTTCTCTTGTTGCGGAGCATGGGCTCTAGGCACACGGGCTTCAGCAGTTGTGACATGCGGGCTCAGTAGTTGTGGCTCATGGGCTCTGGAGTGCAGGCTCAGTAGTTGTGGCGCACGAGCTTAGTTGCTCTGTGGCATGTGGGACCCGTGTTCGAACCTGTGTCCCCCTGCATTGGCAAGCAGGTTCTTAACCACTGCACCACCAGGGAATCCCTGTTGGCAGTTAATTTTCTCAGCTTTTATTTATCTAAAAAGGTCTTTATTTAATCTTCATTTGTGAAGTATAGAATTTCTCTGAGTGCAGATTTCTGGATTGGCACTTTTTTTTCTGTCCTTACTTTAAAGAGCTGATCTACTGTCTTCTGGCTTACACTCTTACTTCCTCCTTTGTTCTTCTGTATTTAATGTTCTGTTTTTTCTAGCTGCCTCCAAGATTTTTTTTATCTTTGGTTTTCAACTGTTTGGCGCTGATGTTTCTAGGTTTAGCTTTGTTTTGTTTTGTCTGTATTTTTCTTTTTTGTTGTTTTCTCAGCTTCTCAAATACATGGTTTGATGTCTTTCATCTTTTCTACCTTTTTTTCTGTGACTCCAGTTACTTGTATATGGCTGTGTTTGATATTATTCCATGATTCTTGGATCTTTCACGTCAGGAGAATTTTCTCAGTATTTGTGCTCCATTTTCAGCTTTTAGCTGTCCTCCCAAAGCTGTATTACAGAGGTTTATCTTTCTGCTCTTGCTCTTCCTCCAGCAGTGGGCTGCTACTACTTGTTACTTCATGCTGCACTTGTGGTGGGGGCAAGGGTGTTCTTTGTTGTTCTGATCCAGCTTCAGTTTTAGGTGTGAGCCTGGACCTCAGCAGTGGGGTTTCCTCAGCATACCTCCCTTTTCTTCAGTGGTAAGAGACTTCTAATTTTGTATCAGTTACAGATTTTGGGCCCAAGATGGGTTCTCTGCTCCTTCTCTGGGGATAGAGTATTTATCTTCTACTCCTGTCCCCCTATACTTCCATACTAGGGGATCCAGATTGTTGGATAAATTCATCTCAGATTGGTAGCTTGCTTTAAGCAAAAGAAAATGAGTTCTCTCTTAAGGAAAAGCACTCCCAATACAGGACATTAGAATTCTCACTTATTAAATGTGAGCTTTAAAAAAAAAAAAAAACTTAAAGAAATATATTGTTTGTGAGATTAAGCAGAAATAACAAAATATATTTTCCAACACATGTTAATTAAGATAATGGCTTTTTTAGATAGTTAAGTGTAAAGCATCCATTCAAAGAAATAAAAGATGAAATAAAATCAGTAAGGAAGAAAGAATGTCTAAATGGCTAGGCAGATTGTTGAATAACCCATTAGAATTTTTAGAACTAAAAATAAGTTGTTGAAATTCTAAAAAATGGATTAAGTACCAGATTAGATGCAGCTGAAGAGACTTTACTAGAAAATACCACTAAATAAATGACACAGTCCAAGTATAGGGTGACAGGAGAAGGAAAATAGGTCAATACATTCAAAGATGTATAGGATAGCGATGAGAAGACAGATATAACATGAATCATTGGATCACAAGAAGCAGAAAGAAGAATGGAGAAGCAATATTTGAAGCAATAATAGCTTAGAATTTTCCAGAAATCATTCAGTAAGACCACATATGTGGACACAAAATGCACACCAAGCAGGATAGATAAAAAGTAATATATACTTAAGTACTATTAGTATAACTGGAGAACACTGGATCTTAATGGCAGCCAGAGAGAAAATCAGGTTACCGCCTAAGGAATGAGACATTGCCAGAGACATCTAAATTGAAGCAAAAAATATTTGTCAATCTATAATAATGAACTCAGGAAGCTATTTTTTAAAGGATGAGAGTTGTCAAAGAGAAATAAGGCCAGATACTAGTTAAAGGCAGTATAGATTTTATTCAGTAACTGTTGCAATAGAGGGATAAAGTTTCAGTAAAACTGAGCTCAACTCCAAATACAGCAAAGGCAGCTGGGGATTTGTAGCCAACAAGCAGAGTGAAGGGGTAAGTTAATAGAAAATTACTAAGAGGAGACATCAAGGGTAGGGAGATTCTTGCTAAACTGGCGTAACAGAATTCTTGCTAAATGCAGGCCAAGGGTTTATAAATCATGGTTGGAGCATGAGGAACTTATGGGTGAGGAGATATCAAGGGTGAGGAGATTGTCACTAGACTGACAAGGATTCTTGCTAAAACTGCTCAGCAGAGACAGATATGAAAGGCCAAGGTCAAGACCTAGTCAAGAATAAGTCTCAGAGGAGCTTAACTAAAATTTAGTCAAGGAGAGAGTCTTTGTCAGAGTGTATGATTAAATTTGGATTGGTCCTGAAATAAATTATAGGAACAATATCTTTTATTGTATAATTAGTAAAATTAAAATAGAAATACTACAGGAAGAGAGAAAATGAAACCTAGAAGAGTGCTTGAGATGAGAGGAGTGGTAAGTCATAAGAAATTAGGGGGCTTCCCTGGTGGCGCAGTGGTTGAGAGTCCGTCTGCCGATGCAGGGGACACGGGTTCATGCCCCGGTCCAGGAAGATCCCACATGCCGCAGAGTGGCTAGGCCCGTGAGCCATGGCCGCTGAGCCTGCGCGTCCAGAGCCTGTGCTCCGCAATGGGAGAGGCCACAACCGTGAGAGGCCCGCGTACCGCAAAAAAAAAAAAAAAAAAAAAAAAGAAAAAAAAAGAAATTAGGAAACTTATAGCTAAATCTAAACAACATGTGGATAGAATCATTATGATATCTAATTTGTAAGGCTAAAAAAGACACTATGATAAACTAAAAAATAGTTGCATAATTGAGTTGGGAGGTGATCAAATGGCATTTGACTCTTATTCAGAAAAAGAGGTTCAGGTTACAGAATCACCTTAGATTTTAAGTTAAATATTAACGACAAAATTTAATGGACAGCCACCTAAAGTGGAGAAACAGGTATGTATAACCTCCAAAGTCGTAAAGAGAAAAAAGTGGAAAAGATTTTTTAAAAAATCAGTCTAAAACAAAGGAAGAAAGGTACAATAAAAGTAGTAGTAAAACTGTGACAAATATAAAGTAGCAAGTAAAATGGAGACGTGACATATTTTAATAATCAACATAATTGTATATAAAAGGACTAAATTTACCAGTCAAGTTGTCAAATTGGATCTTCAAATAATAAAATAATCTATATCTAAGACATCAGGTTTTACTAACTTTGTATCTTCAGCATCTTTTGCTCACTCAGCATTCTGTGTTTTATGTGTCTGCAGAACATCTCTAATAGGATACTCCAATTCCTCTAATGTGGCAAGAACTACTATTAAAATCATCATTCAGGGCTTCCCTGGTGGCGCAGTGGTTGAGAGTCCGCCTGCCGATGCAGGGGACACGGGTTCGTCCCCCGGTCCGGGAAGATCCCACATGCCACAGAGTGGCTAGGCGTGTGAGCCATGGCCGTAGAGCCTGCGCGTCCGGACCCTGTGCTCCGCAACGGGAGAGGCCACAACAGAGAGAGGCCCACGTACCGCAAAAAAAAAAAAATCATTCACAAATCACAATCTTCCCTACTTATCTTCGTTTATTAGGTTCTGTGAACCTTCTACTCTTAAAACTGACATAGCATTTCTATCATCCTTTCTTACTGATATTAGATCACTATTATTGTTTTTTTAAAATATTTGGGTGCATCAGGTCTTAGTTGCAGCACACAGGATTGAGGCACGTGGGATTGCAACATGTGGGGTCTCTCGTTATGGCGCATGGGCTCTTTCTTGCCATGCATGGGATCTTTGTTGCGGCTTGGGCTTCTCTAGTTGTGGTGCATGGGCTCCAGAGCACGTGGACTCACTAGTTGCAGCAAGTGGGCTTAGTTGTCCTGTGGTATGTGAGGTCTTAGTTCCCAGACCAGGGATTGAACCTGTGTCCCATGCACTGGAAGGTGAATTCCTAACCACTGGACCACCAGGGAAGTCCCTAGATCACTATTATTGTTATACTTTTGTAAAAGTGTTTAAAAAATATTTTTATTTTCTCATTTTCCACTGACACCACCCAAAACACTAACCATATTGTTTTAGTTTGTTCTAGTTTCTAAATGAAATTATGCTTTTCCCCCCAAAGCATCTAATTTATCATGTTAGTAGCCTGAGTTACATTTTTCCCAATGTGTAATATATGAAATTTAAGTTTTTCTCTTTTAATGATGTTTTTAAAAAATATTTATTTATTTATTTATTTAGTCTGTGCCGAGTCTTAGTTGAGACATGCGGGATCTTTTTTTTTTTAGTTGCGGCATGCGGGCTCATAATTGCAGCATGTGGACTTCTTAGTTGCAGCATGCAGACTCTTAGTTGTGGCATGCATGCAGGATCTAGTTCCCCAACCAGGAATCAAACCTGGGCCCCTTGCATTGGGAGCGTGGAGTCTTACCCACTGGACCACCAGGGAAGTCCCTAGATCACTATTATTGTTATACTTTTGTAAAAGTGTTTAAAAAATATTTTTATTTTCTCATTTTCCACTGACACCACCCAAAACACTAACCATATTGTTTTAGTTTGTTCTAGTTTCTAAATGAAATTATGCTTTTCCCCCCAAAGCATCTAATTTATCATGTTAGTAGCCTGAGTTACATTTTTCCCAATGTGTAATATATGAAATTTAAGTTTTTCTCTTTTAATGATGTTTTTAAAAAATATTTATTTATTTATTTATTTAGTCTGTGCCGAGTCTTAGTTGAGACATGCGGGATCTTTTTTTTTTTAGTTGCGGCATGCGGGCTCATAATTGCAGCATGTGGACTTCTTAGTTGCAGCATGCAGACTCTTAGTTGCGGCATGCATGCAGGATCTAGTTCCCCAACCAGGAATCAAACCTGGGCCCCTTGCATTGGGAGCGTGGAGTCTTACCCACTGGACCACCAGGGAAGTCCCTTAATAATGCTGGCACAAGACTGGGGGTGCTAAACTCCCATTTAATCCTTCCTGAGTATCACCCGTATATATGCTTTCCTTCCCTACAGCTCTATGTTTGATTCCTATGTACTCAGTGATTCTCATGAATTAATATGTGAAAAGTACATGGAACAGAGCCTGGCTCATGGAGATGGTTTGTTATTTTTCTTGTTGTTATTATCATTATTAATATTTTTAAGCATTTTTCTTGTTGTTTTTTTACTCTTCTTTTTAGATTATTTCTTGATTTTGTCGAACATCTGAGCCAAAGGAGAAAAATAATAATTTCCATAAATAATTTTTTGAGCAAAATAGAGCACACTGCTTAAAATTATATTTTCACAAAACAAGTAATATTTATAAGATGAAAAATACCCAAACTCATATGTAGAATTTGGAAATTATCCCCTCTACATATTAATGAATAAATTAGTCCTAGTTCAGTATTTGTACAGCAGATTCATATAATGCTTCATTTACCATGATAAAAACTATTAATATTCAGAGGGAACTATACATTTTGCCATTGATTTTCTTATTCATTTCAAAATGTACTAAAAAAAATCTGTTTTATAATTTTTATATCCTTTGTAAGTCCAGAACAAACAAACAAAATCTCTACCCTTGGGCTTCAGAGGGAGGCCCGCATACCACAAAAAAAAAAAAAAAAAAAAAAAACTCTACCCTTTCCTCTAAAAAGCCTTCATAGATCCCCTCAAAAAAAAAAATCTCTACCTGTTCCCACTCTCATAATCCTTCATTTCTCTTTTGTGTGTTTATTACATTCTTCAATATAGTATAGCTGTATTTGTGCATCCACTTTCCACATTTCCTCTACTACGTACTAAGGTCCTGAGGTCAGGATTAAGGTTTATTCTTTGACGTGCCCCTCCCAAAGAATTTGGTCTAATAGCTGGTATAAACTCAGTACTAGCATATTTGTTTTTAAATAATTAAACCCTTTTTGGTTAGTGATCCAAAATGGGATGTTATTCCACTATATAGAATGCTATATTTATTAATTAGTTTTTTTTTATACTCAGTGCTTGCCTTAAGGTGACCATCCACTGATTTTTATTTAAATACTTGTGGTTTTCTATTTCCTTTGTCTTTGTGCTTCAGATCCTGGCTTTACCATTCATGAAACAGAATAGAAACTATATCCATTAAAAATCAGTTTAGAATTTATTGATATAAAAGAGAAAGCTTGAAAGTCTCTGTATTTATGTGCTTTTTAAGAGTGCTTTGAAATGAATTATTTGTTTTAAATATTGATGATACCCATTAATGAGATATTTGTACATTTTCATAATAAAAATTATAGATTTAATAAGCAGTTATTTTTAAGAGATATTTCCAACAAATCTTGGTATTTCCCATTAGCTTATGATATATGTGTATACATGTTGCAACATGTATTCACTTTAGTTTATTTTTATTTTTTATTTTTATTCTTTGAAGTAAAAATATTTTGATAAATTTTAAAATTTAAGCTCAAGGTTCCCCAGCTTTTATGAAATGTTTCTTGGCTTGTTTTGATATACATTATCTGCTGTAGATTCTAATTCTTGATAGTGTATAGATATTGAATGAGGCTGTTTTCTTATGTATATTATGCTTTCTCCAAAGACAGCATAGCTTATTTTGTTATATAACTTATAATGGATATTGGATCATTACTTAATTGTTACTCTTGATGAGTGAGAGGGCCTTTATATTGATTCATTCAGAAGACATTACAAGGAATTAACTTCTCAATGCACATATTGAGTTATAAACCTTTAGATTCTTGTTCAAAAATTACAGGTTTGAATAAAATTTCAGATTTGTGTTTTGAAAAGCACACTGCTTGTTAAGGACCATTAATTCCATATCCACTCAAGGTATTCAAAGGAAATCAGAGGTAAACACTTGTAAGACCATGGGTTATAGTTGGGAAAAGAAGGAAAACAAAAAAAGACAACTGAGTGTTTTAAATGTCAGCAGTTAATAGAGGATGTTTATGTTACAAAGGAGTACTGTCCAGTGTTGTGATAGAATGAGATGTACAGAATGTAATGAATTTTAAATTTCAGTGTAAATAGAACTTGAAATTGTAAAGATGTTTGTAAAGACATATTTGGAAGCAGATCTGAGACAGTGTCATTTCCCTGATGTTTAATGTTTAAGTTCTAAGCAAAGCCAAAATGGGAATGTAAACCAGCTTAGTGAAAGTTTTGGTTGAACTTGAACAATTTCTGGCAAATTAATAGTCTGTCATTTCTAGAAAGAATACATTTATTATGGCCTTGGGGAGTGATAGTGTGGGTACCCAATATGAATATAGTTGGAAAAAGTATTTTTCCCCCCAGAATGGTAACTACAGTCTGTTTTGTCTAATGATGCTTGGAGACAGTGGGCTCTGGACAGGTTTTTGAACAGGGTCATCATTGTTATATTGCAAATACTGAACAGGGAGATAACAAGATGAAGTCTAGCTGAGAATTCTTAGGATAAATAAATGTAAGTATCAGTGAATATTTTAGGTCAGGTCCTCCATGGTTTTAAATATAAATAAAACCCAGAAATGTAGAGATCTGGGTATCAAAGCAAAAAAATACATTAACATATTAAATTTGTCACAGAAAATTTAAGATGAGGAAAAGTTAGCATTTGATGGTTGGATAGGTTAACTTTTGCAGAAACTCTTAGAGAATAACCTGAATATACTAAAACTAAAAACAAATGGATCTGGCCCTCTGGCAGTCTTTCTCGTCTCTTTGATTTTACATTTCCTGGTAGACATTTGTATTCTTTGTAAGTCACATGAATAGAGAATGAATAAGAAAGTAGGCTACAGGTCTCCTTAAGCAGGAACAAATTGGCACTTTTCCATAAATTTAATTTGGTATTAACAGTATAATAAATTAGCAATATATAAGAGAAAATTAAAATAATTTTAAAAAGAGGAGAATTGAACTAAAAACATGTAAACCATAGAGGTTTAGCTGCAGTATTTTAAGTATAAGGAAATCATGTAAAGTGTAATCTGTATCCTTCAAAAGATCAAATCAGTCCTCTGATATTTCTCCAGGGTACTCTTACCTACTAATCATTGCCTCTCTGCTTCTCTGCATTTCCCACACCTGGATCAGTCTTTTTTTTTTTCAAAGTCTGTCTTCCTTTATTCACTGTGATTTGTATTTATTTTTAACCTCTATATTAAGTCTTGAAGTACATATTTATAAATTGTCAAATGTAGATGGGTGCATTCTAAGTTTTTATCCCCCATTTCTGCTCTGTCAGGTTTTATTTCTTCTAAGCCAAAAGGATGAGGGACACGAACATCTTGGATTACTCTTATTTCAAGAAACTGAGTCAATCATATAAAAGGGCATTTGTATGTAAGTGTAAGTTTATCATAATTGTAATAAAATTAATAACTTATAGTGTTTTTTTTCTCTTTTCCAGAAGTCTGCAAAGTTGATAACCAGCTAGAGCAGAGTCAGGAAATCCAGGACAGACATTTCAGGCAAGCTCCGTTTATCAACAACAAAACACTGACTATAGAGAGAGGTAATGTATTAGGAAAAAGGCTTAATTTCAGCACATACCCAGTTTCTTCTGTAAAAATACCTTGTAAATGTGACACAAGTGGTATGAGTTTGAAATATATTTCAGAATTAATTATTGAGAATAACTATTTAAGAAAGAAGTCTGATGATCTCAGCGCATATGGAAAATTATTCCTTCATATTAACCATGAAAAAACTCATGTGGGAGAGATACCTTATGAATTCAGTCAAAATGGAAAGTACCTCAGTCATAATGAAGACTTCATTCCATATGAGAAAATTAAAAATGTAGAGCAGCAGTGTTTTGACTACAAAGAACGTGGGAAAGAGTTCTGTGAGAAGACACTTTTCATCACATATAAACAAGCTCACAAGGGACAGAGTCCTTGTGAACATAGGGAATGTGATAAAACATTCTGTAATTATACAACCCCCCAAAAAAGAGAAAGTCTTTATGAGTTTAATGAATATGGTAAAACCTCTGAGAAATTATCTCTCTTGAAACATAGAGTTCATTTGAAGGTGAAAGGTTATGAACATATTGAAAAAGTGGATAATTTCAGCAGATCAAACTTTCCTGACACAGGAGAGAGAACATTTGAATGTAACAACCTGGGGGAACCTTTCTGGGAGAAGTCAGTTCTTAATGTAACTCAGAGAACAGGCATAGGAGACAATGTCTATGAATGTAATGAATGTGAAAAAGCATTCTGTGAAAAATCAAAACTCACCAAACATCAGAGACTACATACAGGAGAGAAACCCTATGAATGTAACGAATGTGGGAAATGCTTTTCTAGGAAATCACTTCTCACTTTACATCAGAGAATCCACACTGGAGAGAAGCCCTATAAATGTAATGAATGTGGGAAATCCTTTTCTAGGAATTCACACCTCATAATTCATCAGAGAACTCACACAGGAGAGAAACCCTATGAATGTAAGGAATGTAGAAAAAGCTTCTACCATAAGTCATATCTCACAGTACACCAGAGAATTCACACAGGGGAGAAACCCTATGAATGTAATCAATGTGGGAAAACCTTCATTAGCAACTCAGTTCTCACGGTACATCAGAAAACACACACAGGTGAGAAACCCTATGAGTGTAGTCAATGTGGGAAATTCTTCTCCAGGAATTCATACCTTACAGTACATCAGAGAACTCACTCAGGTGAGAAACCATATGAATGTAAGGTATGTGGGAAAACCTTTTGTCATAAGTCAGATGTCACTAAACACCAGAAAACTCACATAGGGAGGAAACCCTACAAATGCAAT
This sequence comes from Physeter macrocephalus, assembly GCF_002837175.3. Classification (NCBI taxonomy): domain Eukaryota; kingdom Metazoa; phylum Chordata; class Mammalia; order Artiodactyla; family Physeteridae; genus Physeter; species Physeter macrocephalus. The sequence continues at coordinate 10,327,363 of NC_041233.1, read as the reverse complement.
GAGTGCGCGAAAACCTTCAGTCGCAATTCAGGCCTAAAAGTACACCAGAGAACACACACAAAGGAGAAACCCTATGAATGTAATGAGTGTGGGAAATCCTTCTCTGAGAAATCAGTCCTCACGGTACATCAGAGAATACACACAGGGGAAAAACCTTATAAGTGTAATGAATGTGGAAAAACTTTTTACAATAAATCAGATCTCACTAAACACCAGAGAACTCACACAGGTGAGAAACCCTATGAATGTAAGGAATGTGGGAAATTCTTCTCTAGAAATTCATACCTTACAGTACACCAGAGAGCTCACACAGGGGAAAAACCCTATGTGTGTAAAAAATGTGGGAAAACCTTCTACTATAAGTCAGACTATACAGTACATAAGAGAACACACAGAGGGGAGAAGTCTTCTTACTGTGATCTGTGTGGGAAAACCTTCACTTGCAATTCAGTCCTCAGATCACATCAGAGAACTCACACAGGGGAGAAGCCCTATGAATGTAATGAATGTGGGAAATCTTTCTCTGAGAAATCAGTCCTCACTGTACATAAGAGAATACATACAGGAGAAAAACCTTATAAGTGTAATGAATGTGGGAAGCCCTTCTATCATAAGTCAGATCTCACTAAACATCAGAGAACACACACAGGGGAGAAACCCTATGAATGCAGTCATTGTGGGAAAACCTTCAGTTGCAACTCAGGTCTCAAAGTACATCAGAGAAGACACATAAGGGAGAAACCCTATGAATGTATTGAGTGTGGGAAAACCTAAGAAATCATTTCTCACAGTACATTCAAAATTACATACAGGGGAAAAAATTTTTAAATTTAGCAGTGAGAGAAATCTTAGTATCTAGCGTTTCATACCTTGAAATACTATGGAGAATTCACACAGAACATGACCCCTATGAATGTAAAGTGGCAAATTTTTTACCCGAAGTCATATTCCAAAGTAAATGAAAGAGTAACCATAGGGGAAATTATTATGAATGTAATGAATATTAATAAGAAAACTAAAAATGAATATATGTAGAAGAAACCCTTCTAATGTATATAGGGAATGTGGGGAAATATTATAAGTTAGGGCTTGTTAAACAAATAACTTACGTAGGAGATAATCCTTTGAATCAAATGTATGTAGGAAAATGTTCTTCCAGAACTGGCCATCACTAACAGTCAGATAAACCACACCTGGGGAAAGCTGTCAACATCTTGTATTTTTTTGAAAATTTCATACACAAGTTGTACTTACTGTATGTCAGGGAAATAATAGGGAAGAGACCTGAAGAATACAGCAAATATAGTTGAGCCTATATCAAGAAATGCCATTTTACTGAACAAGGCGATGTTGAGATGAAGTCTTAAAGATGTTTTGAATGTGAAGGCTTTAACAGAATTCAGACTTTATTATATCTGAAGATTGTTTTGAAGGAAGTCTGTCAACTTAGGAAATATGGACAGAAATTTTCCTTTAGATATGATGCTATTCTAAAAGTTACGTTTTGCACTTATTTCAAATCTTTTAGTAGAAATAAAACTGAAAATGGAAATTTATTAAAATATTAACTGGAATATGAAGCTTTTTTAAAAGCACAAATAAATTGAATAACCTTCTCAGTATCTGATTCTACTTTTGGAGAAACACATATCAGCCCATGGCCTTCCACATCATGAGCCATCACATGTTTTTGATGAGTCTGCACCCCAACTATGCTATTACCCATGCAAATACAGTTGGTCCTTCATGTCTGTGTTTTCCTATCTGCGGTTCTGTGGTTGGTTGAATCCACATATGCAGAACCTGAGAGTATGGAGGGCCTACTGTAAAGAACTTGAGCATCAGCTGATTTTGGTATTTGAAGAGGTGTCCTGGAACCACCAGTCCCCAGCAGATATTGAGGGATGACTGTACTGCCTAATTGTCTGGTTCATCCAGGGGCCTACCTCTAGGGGATCTCAGAATGGACTAGATCCCCAGAACAATTGCCAGGATCAGCCAGGGGCAGCATTGAGACTGCTTCTGCTTCCTCTTCTTAGGTTCAGTAACCGGAAACATTAAGTGTGAATGAAGCTAGAGTACTGGCTAGAATACTCTAGGACATAAGACCTCAGTGCTCCCATTTAAATTTACAGGAAGCTTTTCATAGCCCATTCTACATCCTATAACTGTTACCACCTTCCACAGTATTCTAAATTTGGTTAATACTGATCCCACATGTCTCATTACTTTTACAATAATACACATATATTATTGCATGTATGTGTGTGATATAACATTGTTTTACAGGTATATCACTGGGAATGTGTTCTGCAACTTTTGTCTTCAAATGCATGGTTTTCGTATTTATACATGTTGATATATTTTGCTTTAGTTGATTCATTTTAATAAAACAATATATTGGGTCTTTCGTGGCAGTCCAGTGGTTAAGACTTCACTTTCCAGTGCAGGGAGTGTGGGTTTGATCCCTGGTTGGGGAGCTAAGATCCCACATGCCTTATGGCCAAAAAACCAAAACATAAAGCAGAAGCAATATTGTAACAAATTCAAAAAAGACTTTAAAAATGGTCCATATCAAGAAAACTTTAAAGAAAAGCATAATATATGACTATGTAACTATAACAATATTGTCCATTTTTCTGTTTAGATTAAAAAATTTTTCAATTTCAATATAAAGTAATAAGGTTTGAGGTTTTTTTTAAATCAACTTTGAAGTATAATTTAAATGTGGTACAATATAGCCTATTTAAGTAGCTGATTTAATGAGTTTTAATAAGAGTATAACCATATGTAATCACTCCTGCAATTAAGAAAGACAGCATACCCATTATGCAGAAGGTTTCCTCATTCCCCTTCCCAGTCCCTCCTGGGATGTCCCTCTCCCTTCTGGCCCCTGGAAAACCAATGATCTGCTTTCTAGTACTAGGTTAGATTGATTTTTTTAATTGCATTTCACATAAATGGAATTATACAAGATGTCCTCTTGTTTGTCTTCTTTCATTCAGCATGATTTTGAGATTCATACATGTGTTAGCATGTATCAGTAAATACCTTCATTTTTATTGCTGAGTGGTATTCCACTGTATGCATGTATTACAGTTTTTTTATCCATTCACCTGTTGTTTGCAGTTTTTGATTGTTAAGAACATAACTATAATGAACTTAATGTGCATTTTTGTGTAGACTGGTGTTTTTATATCTCTCGGTTAAATACTTAAGAGTAAAATTTCTGGGTTGGTAGGGTTATTATGTGCAATATCAAACTATTTTGAAGTGGTTGTTCCATCTTACATTTCCATCAGCAGTGTGCAAGAGTTGCACTTGTTCCACATTTTTGTCAGTGCTTGGTATTGTCACTTTTTGATGTAGCCATTCTAAGGAGTGTATAGGTTTTTCATTGTGGTTTTCATTTATATCCCTGATGAATAATGACGTTAGGCATCTTTCACTTACTTATTGGCCATTTGTGTATCTTATTTTGTGAGGCATCTTTTCATATCATTTGCCTCTTCTTAGTTTGGGTTGTTTGTCTTCTTATTATTGAGTTATAAGAGTTCTTTGTTAATTGTGAATATTTTCCCCAGTCTGGTTTTTCACAAGAAGCTTTTCATTTTGATGAAGTTCAGCTTATCAGTTTTTTCTTTTCTAAGAAATCTTTGCAGATCCAATGGCATCGAAGATTTTTTCCCATGTTTTCTAAATGTGTTAACTCTGTGTTTAGGTGTATGATCTATTTTGAGTACTTTTTTTATATGGTCTATGGTAAGGGTCTGGATTTGTATTACTTCATTTGAATATTCAACTGTTTCAGCTCCATTTGTTGAAAAGACTACCCTTTCCCCACTGAATTAACTTGGCATCTTTAAAAAAATCATTTGATTATTTGTTTGTGTGTGTGTGGGGGGGGTTCTATCTATGGACCCTTTATTTTGTTCCTCTGACCTTTATATCTTCTTTACACTGTGTTCCCTTATCTTTGTAGTAAATCTTTTTGGAAATAGTGTAAGTTCTCTAATTTTGTTCTCCTGTTCAAAATTGTTTTGGTTATTCTAAGTCCTTTGCATTTTCACATACATTTTAGAATGAACTTGTCAATTTCTTTTAAAAAAAGACTGCTTTAATATTGTTTTATGATTTCACTGACTCTATAAGTCAGTTTGGGGAAAATTGGCCTCTTAATAATATTGACTCTTCTGATCCATGAATATGATATATCTCACCATTCAATTGATGTCTCAGTGAAAAGAGAAATCTTAGCCCGTGGAGGCAAAGAGGCTTCCTTGACAAGGTGCTTGTGCTGGTTCAGTCTCTCTTGTCATTTTGGCCCACCTACCTCTGTTTCTTGGTAGGGGAGGGGAGTGCCTCCCCAGGCTGCCTGTTGTTGGATGGGATCTTCTAGATCAGTCCCCTTTGCCAGCGGTTCTGACTTGCCTGGAGCTGTCAAAAGGACTCCCTTTTAATCTGGGGAGGAGAATGAAACTACCTACTTTCTGTTGCTAGGTTGAGGGTTGGGAAACAGTGAGTCTGGATGGCCTTCTTCTGTTGAGTGGAGGGACGTGGTACAGTTGTTCCTCCAGTCCTGGGGTCATAAACCAGTTTGCCTTTTTCTTGACACTTTTCACAGTTCACTGTTGATTGTCTCATATTGTTTCATAGGAAGAGTTTTACGGAGAGGAGCAGGGAGAAATGGCTCTACACCATATTGTATAAACCAGTAGTTTGCTTTTGTTTTTTATTTATCTCATCTATACTTTTGGCCTCTTTTCCTCTCACCTTTTTGAATTTGAATGTGTATTTTCCATATTCCATTTTATCAGTGCTATTGGCTTATTTACTATACCTCTTTTTTAAATTATCATGTAGATGTTTCTTTTAAATTTACAGTAGGCTTCTTTAATTTGTCAAGTCTACTTTTAAGTAATAGATCATTTAACATTTAAAACACGAGTGTACTTAAATTTCTCCTATTATGCACTGTTTTTATCATATTTTCCATTTCTTTGTTCATTATCAATCTCACGATATACTATTGTGCTTACTTTAAAATTTCTTTTTAAATAAATTTGAGTGAAAAGTATTTTATATTTTTCTCATTTTACCATTTTTGATGTTTCTTATTACTTTGTGTGTATTCACATTTTCATCTGATATCATTTTGCTTTAGCCTAAGAGAACTTCATTTAACATTTCTTGTAATGCAGTACTTCTGGTAATGAATTTTCACAGGTTTTTGTTTCTTTCTTTGGAGGGGAGTTATTTTGCCTTTTTGTGAAGGTTATTTTAGCTGGATATAGAATTCTATGTTGGTAGTTTGTTTTCTTCTAAGGCTTTAAAGATGTCATTTCATTGTCTTTTGCCTTAGATAGTTTGTGATGAGAAGTCTGAGGAAATTTTTATCTTTGTTCCTCTGTACATGTTTTTTCTTCCCCCCTCAGACTCATTTAAACGTTTTTAAAAATTTTTTGTTAATATCTTTTTCAGGAAATTGATTATGATGTGCCTTGATTGGTTTTTTTTTTTGTTTTTTTTTTTGTTTTTTTGTTTTTTGCATTTATCATGCTTAGGGTTCTTTGATCTTAGGGTTGTAGTTTTTGTCAGTATTGGAACCCATTTGCCTATTTATTTAAAATATACTTTCCTGTCTCTCTTTTCTCTTCTTCTAATATTTTAGTTACATATATTTTAGACCAGTAGGTATTGTGTCATGAGCACTAAGCTTTTTATTTTATTTTATTTCATTTTGTTTTTTCTGTTGCTGTATACCCCCACAGCTATTTTCCATTATTAATATCCTCATATGGTACATTTGTTATAATTAGTGAACCAATATTGACACCTTATTGTTAACTGAAGTTCATATCAGTACTTTAATATTTAGATATCCTTAACTTTTCCCTAATGTCCTTTTTCTTTTCCAGAATCCCATACCTATCAGCACTTAGTCCCAATTATACCCTCATCCTCATCCCTAACAACCACTAAATCCTCTTTCTGTCTCTACAGAGTTACCTATTCTGAACTGTTTATATATAAATTGAGTCATGTACTATGTGGCCTTTTTTTGTCTGGTTTCTTTCACTTAGCATGATGTTTTCAAGGGTCATCCTTGTTATAGCATGTAAGAATACTTCATTCCTTTCTATGACTGGATAATATTACATTGTAGGGTTACCATATTTTGTTTATCCATCCCTCAGTTCATAGACATTTGGATTGTTTCTGCTTTTTGACTACTATAAATAATGCTGCTATGAACACATATATTACATGTTTTTGTGTGAATTTTTTTATAACTAGGAGTGGAATTACTAGGAACTTGCCAAGCTTTTCCACAGCAGCTGCACCATTTTACATTCCCATCAGCAATGTATGAGGGTTCCAGTTTCGCTAATACTTACCAGCACTTGATATTTTGTATTTAAAAAATTTTAGGCATCCTAATGGGTGTGAGTGGTATCTTATTGTGGTTTTGATTTACATTTCCCTAATAACTAATGACATTGAGCATTTTTCATGAACTTCTTGGCCACTAGCATATCTTCTTTGGTGAAAAGTCTATTCAGTAGATTATTTTCCCATTTTTTAATTGGATTTTATTGTTGGTTTTTGAGATATAAGTGTTCTATATATATTCTGGGTTGTATACCTTTATCGGGTATATAATATGCAAATATTTTCTCTCATACTGAAGGTTGTCTTTTTACTCTTGATAATGTCCTTCCTTTGATGCAGAAATGTTTTAAATTACAGTCAACTACAATTTATCTTTTGTTGTTTGATTGTGTGTTTGGTTTCATATATAAGAAATTGTCTAATTCAAGATTATGATTTTCACCTGTTTCCTTCTACTAGTTTCATATTTTTAGCTCTCACACTTAGGCCTTTGTCTGTTTTGAGTTAATTTTTGTATATATTCTGAAGTAAATGTCTAACTGAATTCTTTTGCATGTCAATAACCAGTTGTCCCAGGACCATTTGCTGAAGAGACTATTGTTTTTCTATTGAATGATTTGGTACCCCTACCCCCATTGAACATTAATTGAGCATAGATGTTTGGGTTTATTTCTGGACTCTAAATTCTATTTTATTGGTCTATATGTCCATCCTTCTGTTAGTACCACACTGTTTTGTTTTATTTTGTTTTTGTGGCCGCATCACGTGGCATGTGGGATCTTAGTTCCCCAACCAGGGATAGAACCCATGCCCCCTGAATTGGAAGCATGGGGTCTTATCCACTGGACCACCAGGGAAGTCCCAGTACCACACTGTTTTGATTACTGTAGCTTTGTAATGAGTTTTGACATAAGAATACGTGAATCTTGCAACTTTGTTCTTCTTTTTCATTATTGTTTCTGCTGTTTGGGGTCCCTTGCAATTCCTTGTAAATTTGAGGATCACCTCTTCCATTTCTGCAAAAAAAAAGCTGTTTGGATTTTGATAGGGATTACATTAAATCTGTAGATTGCCTTGGGTAATATTGTCATCTGAACCATATTAAGTCTTCCAGTCCAGGAATATGAGATGTCACTTCATTTATTTAGGTCTTTAATCCTTTCTGTGATGTTTTGTAGTTTCAGTGATTTTTGTTGGTTAATCTTGTATAGTGCCACTTGATGAACTGTTTTGGATTTAATCCCTTTTTGTGTGAATTTATTGGGATTTTCTATTTGTAGCTTCACCTCAAATGCCATCCATCACTTTAGGCAACATCAGTCTGTAAATATTTTTGACAGATGCCCCCCAGGAAGCAACTTTAGCACTGGGCCAGTTTTGAATTAGCTGAAAGAAATACAAGGCCTTTGAGCTGTGCTATCAGACAGGTCAGATAAATAAATTATAAGTGTTTGTGAGTGGGGTCTGTTGTGATTCTTATAATATTGGAAATGTGGGCTATTACTTTGACATTTTATTCCTAAGCTGGAGAGTGAGGACTGTGATGGGGGCAAGTTAGAATGTCCCACAGTTTCACTGTTCTTACCAAAAATCAGCCATGTTCCTTGAATTTGCACTCTCTGACTTGGATGCAAGGCTTTAATTAAATTCCAGATTTCATAACATTGATTCTGACAGTTTTTGCCCATATTTTTGTTGCTTTTATGAAGTTGCATAATTTTGAGTTCCTTACGCCACCATTTTTGCTGACACCACTGTGATCTATTTTGAGTTAACTTTTTGTTAAACTTGTAGGTCTGTGTCTGTGGTCATTTTTTTGGATATGGATTTCTAGTTGTTCACTCCCATTTGTTGACAGGACTATCCTTTCTCCATTGAATTCTGTTAAGAATGACCTGGGTTCCTAGAGATGACTCTCTAAAGGCACAGAGAAAGAATGAAAGTTCCAGGACTTCCCTGGTGGTGCAGTGGTTAAGACTGCGCTCCCAATGCAGGGAGCCTGGGTTCAATTCCTGGTCAGGGAACTAGATCCCACATGCATGCCGCAACTAAGGAGCCCACAAGCTGCAACTAAGTAGCTGGGGAGCTGCAACTAAGGAGCCCATGAGCCACAACTAAGGAGCCCGCCTGCTTCAACTAAGACCCAGCGCAACCAAATAAATAATAAATAAATACATATTTTTTTTTAAAAGCGGGCCAACTCTTAAAATATATATATATATAAAAGAATACAAATTCTACCAAGAAGGACTTTTGTTCCCTGAGTCCAGATTTTTTACAATATCTATAACACTTTCGAGATGAATAGGGAAGTTTTTGGGATTGGTAGAAAGGTTAGGTGGGCTTTGAATTGCTTCTACAGCTGCATTTTTGTTCTTGGTAAGACTAAATTTGTAAGACAAGGACAGTTCTTAATTACTTAGAGAGTTGGGTTGCAACCTGAATGACATCAAGAAGCTAACCCACTCATCAGACAGTATTATCTTTAGCTTGCTCCCTTATGTTAGAGAGGAGATCCTCAACCAAGATGGAAATCAGAAGATTCCATTGGTCTTGATTTAGAGCTGTTTCCTTTTGGAATGCTTTTCTTTCCTCTGGGTACACAGTTTCAATTTAGCTTAGGGGAGAAGGGCTTTAAAAAGTTCCTATGGGGCTCTGAATATCAGCTTCCAGTTTGGCCAACTTTTGATCATAGTGCCCCTTAAAAAAATTGTTTTTTTCCGATATCTTGTCAGGTTTCAGCTGAGACAAACAGTAAATATACCTGTCAGTATTGAATAACCTCTTGGACACAAGAGGCCTCCCAAAAAGCAGGTGCAAAAGATACTGCCCTCCCAAGATGCAGAACCAGTCCCAAAGATAGCCAAAAGAAAGTAAGACAGTCCCTCTGGGAGCTAGCAATGGTTGATAGGATCCTAGCCACAAATGGGGTGCAACCCACCTTTTCTGTCAGGCCACATTTTTTGGCCTCCAGCCTGACAGTTGAGCTGCCTGCATATGTAAGAACCAACAATTTGCATGTCCCAGGCATGCAGAAAACCAAGCCAGGTTCTCAGAACACAAGACAAACAAGAAGGCGGTAGTTGTCCTTGGGAGAGGAAGGATGACAACCAATGGGTATCTCAAAACCAAATTCACAAGAATCTGAATTTGGAAAGAAAGGGACAATATGAAATTTTATCTTCCTCTCTCAACCAGGCACTACATAGATCTAGGACAGTTGACTCTGGTAAGAATTCTCACCCTTTGCTGGCTCTGCCAGTTTTCCTAGGATCCCATCTACAGTCTGTGGAGCAAGTTGGGTAGAGAGAGAGTTGCCCCAGAACCTACCATACTTTGGCAGAGTTTTCCACTAATTTTTAGTTTCGTTGCAAGAGAGAGAAATGTCATGTCCTGGGACGTGTGAGTGAATCCCTGGGATGGACCATCAAGTGAGGGTCCTTGGCTTCAAGCAGGAAAGAATTCAAGAGTGAGCCAAAGTAAAGTGAAAGAAAGTTTATTTAGAGAGATACATATTCCATAGGCAGAATGCAGACGGGCTCAGAGAGTGGCCCCAGGGTATATAGAGTTGTTAGTTTTTATGAGCTGGGTAATTTAATACACTAATGAGTGGGAGAAATGTTTTAACTGTTTTGGGGAAAGGATGGAAATTTCCAGGAATTGGACCACTGCCCACTTTTTGGCTTTTTATGGTCAGCCTCGGAACTGTCATGGTGCCTGTCGTGGCACTGGTGGGTGTGTCATTTAGCATGCTTATGTATTACAATGAGCGTACAATGAGACATAAGGTCTACTGGAAGTCAGATCTTCTGCCATCTTGGGCCTAGTTGCTTGTAATAAGTTTCTGTCATATTCTGTTTTTCTTAAAGGCCATGTCCCCCTTCTCATTCTTTTAGTGGTTGTGCCCTGCCCCCCTTCATTCCTGTGTCAGTTTCTCTTAGCTGTTTAAGGGAATAATTGCTAGAAGTTTGGTAGAGGATTCCTCGGAGTCCTGTCAGCCCTGGGAGGGCCCTATATGGGATCTACTTTGAGGGTGAAAATAGGGGCATTCAAGTTTTTGTGGAAGGATCTGACAAAGGACAATCTTTTTTCCACTATCCCAGTTTATTACAAATGAGACACTAGTTTTTGGGCCAGTGTTTTGGTGATGGACCCCTAGGAGGGTGCAACCGGGGAGGCTCAGGTGTTCTAGGTTTCTGGCCTTGGAGCTGTTGCAGCTATAAGGCAACTAACTTGGTAGTCTTTTGTTTATAGCCTTACAATGTCTTCAGAGTGGAAAGGCAATTAAGATAGATAGTAGACTGAGTACTCAGGTAAATGAGGGTAGAAGGGGAGTGGTCGGAGACACATCAGTCATTTAGTCTTTTGTTTTAGGTACCTTTTGTGTCTTTAATTTTTCATTAGCCTTTGTAATGAGTCTTTCAGTGATGCTATTTTGGAATCTTGAAGTCTTTTGGAGGCTTCTGCATATAAAATAAGTATCCCATTCTGTTTGTTTGATTTGGGAGCCCTTGCTTTCAAGTGTATTTCTCAAATGAATGATCATATCTAATTGGAACATTTCCCCATAATGGCCATTGTAATTCTAGGTTATCTTAGTAAAATTTTGCCATTTTGGGGACCACAGCTTTTAGGAGCACAGTTCTTGAGGTGTGCTGGAAGGTGGCACACTCAGTTCTTTGAAACTTGAAGATCCCATTTCTTTAACTAATCTTGGATCTCTCAGAACCATATTAATACCTAAGAGGGATGTGCCATTGGGTTGGGGATTTTGCGGTGCTTTACAGTGTACCTCATTGCAAGGAAATTTTCTCAAGGTTGACAGCTGACCTAGTGTCAATCTAACCCATTCCATGACTAGCTTATTCTAGCACAAGAGTCTTAAGAGTTAGGTGGCGAACACACCATTTAAGCGTTCAACCCATGCTCACCAATTTTGCAGGTTTGGTTTCTGAGTGAGATTCCCATTAATAACAGATCTGTTATTCCTTTACGTCATGTGTACATTAGCAGAAACCAACAGTAATTGAAGAAACAGAACTGTGGACACCAGCAGTAATCAAAGAAATGGTCCTTTGGAGTGGCCAAGAGAAGGCCTTAGGTGTACACCAACAAAACCAGCAGTTCTCAAAGTGGAACTACGGACTGATCCAGTAGAACCCAACAAAGCAGGATTGTGGAATAACCACATTGAGGGTTAAATGTAAAACTGAAAAAAAATAATCTAAAAGAATTCATAAAAGAAGAGAAAAAGGAAGGGAATGGATAGGATAGGTAAAATTAATAGAAGGTACAGAGTAGATGGAATTTTAAATATATCAATATTAATTACAGTAATTGTAAATTGACTAAATAGAGTACAGAATTTGACAGACCCCATTTAAAAATAGTATCTACATTTTATTTACAATAGATATAAAACATAGTGATATAGAATGAGTGAAAACAAAAGTTTGGAAAACATTCTACAAACACACCAGTAGAAAAAGTAAAATTATCTCTATTCACAGGTGACATGATCTAATATAGAAAATCTTAATTCATTAAAAAACAATTAGAACTAATAAACCAGTTCAGCAAGTTTGCAGGATACATCAGTATCCGAAAACTCAATTGTATTTTTACACATTTGCAAATAACTCAGAAATGAAATTTTAAAAGTCATTCTCTTTACATAGCATCAAAAAGAATAAAATACTTAGGAGTCAATTTGACAAAAGAACTGCAAAACTTATAATCTGAAAAATGCAAAACATTGTTGAAAGAAACTTTGAAATGACCTTTAAGTACCTGGGAAAAACATCTCACAATCATAGATCAGAAGGATTCAATAAAGATTACAGCTGAGATAAATAAAATAGAAAATAGAAAAACAAGACAAAATGTAAAAAAGTTCTTTGAAAAGATCAACAAAATTGGCAGACCTTTATTTAGCTAGATTGACTTTTTAAAAAGAATTCATATTACTAATATCAGAAATGAAAGTGGGGATATTACTAATGATTTTACAGAAATGAAAGGATTATACAAGAATAGTATGAGCAGTTGCATGACAACAATCTAGATGACCTAGATCAAATGGACAAACTGAAGAATTTGTCCATTTCTTCGTGGTTGTCCATTTTATTGGCATATAGTTGTTTGTAGTAGTCTCTTATAATCCTTTGTATTTCTGCAGTGTCAGTTGTGATTTCTCCTTTTTCATTTCTGATTTTGTTGATTTTTGTCCTCTTCCTTTTTTTATTGATGAGTCTGGCTAAGGGTTTATCAATTTTGTTTATCTTCTCAAAGAACCAGCTTTTAGTTTTATTGATCTTTGCTATTGTTTTCTTCATTTCTCTTTCATTTATTTCTGCTTTGATCTTTATGATTTCTTTCCTTCTACTGACTTTGGGTTTTCTTTGTTCTTTTTTTTCTAGTTGCTTTAGGTGCAAGGTTAGATCGTTTATGTGAGATTTTTGTTTTTTGAGGTGAGATTGAATTGCTATAGACTTCTCTCTTAGAACTGCTTTTGCTGCATCCCATAGGTTTTGGGTCATCGTGTTTTTGTT
>NC_041233.1:10313439-10314300 GCF_002837175.3 Physeter macrocephalus | reverse complement strand
CCAATCTCATAGCATTGTGGTCAGAAAAGATGCTTGATATGATTTCAATTTTCTTAAATTTTCCAAGGCTTGATTTGTGACCCAAGATGTGATCTATCCTGGAGAATGTTCCGTGTGCACTTGAGAAGAAAGTGTATTCTGCCACTTTCGGGTGGAATGTTCTATAAATACCAATTAAATCTATGTGGTTTATTGTGTTATTTAATGCATGTGTTTCCTTATTTATTTTCTGTTTGGATGATCTGTCCATTGGGTAAGTGGGGTGTTAAAGTCCCCTACTATTATTGTGTTACTGTCGATTTCCCCTTTCATGGTGGTTAGCATTTGCCTTATTTATTAAGGTGCTCCTGTGTTGGGTGCATAAACATTTATAATTGTTATATCTTCTTCTTGGATTGATCCCTTGATCATTATGTAGTGTCCTTCCTTATCTGTTGTAACAGTCTTTATTTTAAAGTCTATTTTATCTAATATGAGTATTGCTACTCCAGCTTTCTTTTGATTTCCATTTGCATGGAATATCTTTTTCCATCCCTCCACTTTCATTCTGTATGTGTCCCTAGATATGAAGTGGATCTCTTGTAGACAGCATATATACGGGTCTTGATTTTGTATCCATTCAGCCAGCCTGTGTCTTTTGGTTGGGACATTTAATCCAGTTACACTCAAGGTTATTATCGATATGTATGTTCCTATTACCATTTTCTTAATTGTTTTGGGTTTGTTTTTGTGTGTCTTTTTCTTCTCTTGTGTTCCCTGCCGAGAGAAGTTTCTTTAGCATTTGTTTTAAAGCTGGTTTGGTGGTGCTGAATTCTCTTAGCTTTTGCTTGTCTGAAAAGCTTTTGATTTCTCTGTCAAATC
>NC_041233.1:10299859-10310215 GCF_002837175.3 Physeter macrocephalus | reverse complement strand
TGGTTGGGTGCATTTATATTTATAATTGTTATATCTTCTTCTTGGATTGATCCCTTGATCATTATGTAGTGTCCTTCCTTATCTGTTGTAACAGTCTTTATTTTAAAGTCTATTTTATCTAATATGAGTATTGCTACTCCAGCTTTCTTTTGATTTCCATTTGCATGGAATATCTTTTTCCATCCCTCCACTTTCATTCTGTATGTGTCCCTAGATATGAAGTGGATCTCTTGTAGACAGCATATATATGGGTCTTGATTTTGTATCCATTCAGCCAGCCTGTGTCTTTTGGTTGGGACATTTAATCCAGTTACACTCAAGGTTATTATCGATATGTATGTTCCTATTACCATTTTCTTAATTGTTTTGGGTTTGTTTTTGTGTGTCTTTTTCTTCTCTTGTGTTCCCTGCCGAGAGAAGTTTCTTTAGCATTTGTTTTAAAGCTGGTTTGGTGGTGCTGAATTCTCTTAGCTTGTGCTTGTCTGAAAAGCTTTTGATTTCTCTGTCAAATCTGAATGAGATCCTTGCTGGGTAGAGTAATCTTGGTTGTACATTTTTCTCTTTCATCACTTTAAGTTTATCCTGCCACTCCCTTCTGACCTGCAGAGTTTCTGATAAAAATTTAGCTGATAACCTTATGGGGATTCCTTTTTATGTTATTTTTTGTTTTTCCCTTGCTACTTTTAATATTTTTTCTTTGAATTTAATATTTGTTAGTTTGATTAATATGTGTCTTGGTGTGTTTCTTTTAGGGTTTATCCTGTATGGGACTCTCTGCACTTCCTGGACTTGGGTGACTATTTCCTTTCCCACGTTAGGGAAGTTTTCCACTATAATCTCTTCAAATATTTTCTCAGACCCTTTCTTTTTCTCTTCTTCTTCTGGGACCCCTATAATTAAAATGTTGGTGTGTATAGTGTTGTCCCAGAGGTCTCTGAGATTATCTTCAATTCTTTTTATTCTTTTTTTTTTATTCTGCTCCTCAGCAGTTATTTCCACCATTTTGTCTTCCAGCTCACTTGTTCATTCTTCTGCTTCAGTTACTCTGTTATTGATTCCTTCTGGTGTATTTTTCATTTCAGTTATTGTGTTGTTTATCTGTTTCTTGTTCTTTAGTTCTTCTAGATCTTTTTTAAACATTTTTTGTATTTTCTCAATCTGTGCCTCCATTCTATTTCCAAGGTTCTGGGTCATCTTTAGTATCATTACTCTGAATTCTTTTTCAGGTAGATTGCCCAGTTCCTCTTCATTTATTTGGTGTTGTAGGTTTTTACCTTGCTTCTTCATCTGTGACATATTTTTTTTGCCATGTCTCTTTTTTTTTTTTTTGGTGTGTGGGATTGTGTTTTTGTCTTACTGGTTGTTTGACCTGAGGCTTCCAACAGAGTTTGTAGGCTGTTGGGTAGAGCTGGGTCTTGGTGCTGAGATGAGGACCCCTGGGAGACGTCACTCCAATGAATATCCCCTGGAGTCCGAGGTTCTCTGTTTGTCCAGTGGTTTGGACTTGGAGCTCCCACTGCAGGAGCTTGGCCCGACCACCAGCTTGTGAACCAAGATCCCACAAGCTGCATGGGGTGGCCAAAAAAAAAAAAAGAACAGTAACAAAGAGTAAAAAATAAAATTAGACTGGGAAACTAACAGATATGTTAGAATATAAAAACAGAAATATAGATGAAACAACAACCGGAAGGTAAAACCACAATAGTAAAAAAGAGAACAACAACAAAAAGTGGAAAATGCCTTGGCTGTGGCAGGCCTGGCCTAATCACGGGTGGGGTTTGGGTGGTGGGCGGGGTTTATGCTTAGGAGACACAGGGCTAGAAAAGGCCCTGCAGGGGTGGATTAAGCTCAGCGGAACAGAAGGGGCCCAGGCGTGCCCCTGCTCTCAGAGGGCAGGGGACCCTGCCTGGGCATCCAGCAGGCTTCCTGGGCCCAAGTGTGCGGGGCAGACATCCTCCGCTCCTCTCCCTCTCCTCCAGTCCTGGAGGGCCCCGCCCGCCTGCATCTCCTGTTCTCCTCCTGGTTTCCTTCTTATGCCCCCAAGGCAGAGTCAAGATGGCGGTGTGGGAAGACTCAGAGTTAGTGTCTCCCCACAACACCGGTGCCTGCCAGATGCTGGTGGGGGACCTCAACGCCCAAGGAGATGTGAGGAACCCCAAGTGAACCAGTAGGATGTGCGGGGACTGAGGGGTTTGGAGAAGTGGAGGCCTGACAGGACTGGCACCCCTGAGGGGTGGCTGAGAAGGGGGAGGGGTTCCCACGCCTGGAGGGACCCTCTGGGGCTCAGATCAGGAGGGAGCACACTGAGCATTTCCCCTGCCCAGTTGGCCAGGGAAGTCTGTCCTGCTCTTGGGCCAGGTCCTGTGCCCCCAGAGGCCCCCTCCGGGCCTTGTTGGTCCTGGAGGCATAGGAAGGAGGCTGGGGGAGAACAGGAGAGGCAGGCAGGGGGAGCCCTCCAGGACCGGAGGAGCAGCAGAAGGCACTTGCCCTGCCCACTCAGGCCCAGGAAGCCTGCTGGGCTCCCAGGCTGGGTCCCCTGCCCTCCAAGGCCCCCACCACAGGCTGCATTGGTCCAAGATGGCAGGATTTAGATTGGAGCAGCATTTAACAATTCTATGAAGCATGGGCAATAAAATAATTTTACTAGTAACGTAGCTGGTGTAGTTGAGTATTCTATTTTGCTTTTGTTTGTTTGTTATTGGGTTGCATTCGTTAAGTATGACATAAAGATATAGTTTATTATGAGATAGTGAGAAAATTTAAAAATGATACAGGGGGACTTCCCTGTTGGTCCAGTAGTTAAGACTCTGCACTCCCAATGCAAGGGGCCCGGGTTCGATCCCTGGTTGGGGAACTAGATCCCGCATGCCACAACTAAGAGTCTGCATGCTGCGATTAAAAAGTCTGTGTGCCACAACTAAGAAGTCCGCATGCCACAACTAAGACCTGGCTCAGCCAAAATAAATAAATATATTTTTAAAAATGATACAGGGAAAACTGGCCACTGACATGGAAGAAAATACAGGAATACCATGAGTAGGGATCAATTAATTTAGACAATGTTTATTTCATAATTTACTGCTACATTCCATCAGGAAATTTGCTTTGATGTTACAACAATCCAGCAGGTAAAACACATTTGAAAAAAAAATTTTAATGCTTAGTCTTGTAACATATAAATATAATGCATATAATTAAATATATTGGAAGAACCCCCACCTACCCACAGATTGTTATATGCATCATTTTTGAAACACATACCATATATAAAAGTATACCTTTATATTGGCTGTGATGTTTTCAGCTCTAAGAAAACTTAAATTTGTAAAGCACCAGATAGTAACTATCTTAGGCTCTGTGAGGCATGTGGTCTTCTTCATAACACTCACCTCTGCTACTGTAATATGAAGGCAGCCACAGTCAAAACAGGTATGAATGTTTTTTGCTTTGTTTTTGTATTAGTGTTGTAATAAAATTTGTGTTTATAGACACTTAAGTTTGAATATCATATAATTTTCACGTCACAAGATAATCTTTAACTTTTCTACCATTCAGAAATGTAAAACCATTCTTAGCTTGCAGGCAGTGGGCCAGATCTGAATCACTTGTGGAAAAATGTACAACCAAACCAAACCAAGGCACTACAGCAATAAAGTGAGGGATGAATGCTGGTAGTCAACCTTTATTTATTTTGCAACATAATTCAAGAAATACAAATTATAATGATAATAGTATCTAACATATAGCTTTTCCTGTGTCTCAGACACTATTCTAAGTGCTTTAAAAATATTAACTCATTTACACCTCACAGCAATCCTAACATATTGTTATTATCACTTCTTTTTTATAGAAAAGGAAACTGAGGCACAGAGAGGTTAAGTGCATGCTTCATGCTGGAAACTGAGCCTGGGCAGTAGGAGTCCAGAGTCCACACTCTTAACCTCTATGTCACGTTGCTTCTACCAGGAAGAAAAAGGTAGTGAAGAACGTTTAGGACTCTCATACAAAATACAAATTCAGACAGCTCTGCAATCTGCTAAAACAACACTAAGACGTTTCTTTACATAGAATTATTTTTTTTTATTGTGTAGGGTGTTTTCAGCTGTTTTTAAAAGTGAACTTAGGTTTTTCCTATAAATAAATGTATCCCTAATGTAAAATTTGGCTGACCATGAGAGAGTTGAAAAATTTACAAACATTTTTAGCTTCTTTCTGAAGGATTAGTTCAGTAAAATCCATATCCATTCAGAAATAGGAGGAAAAGATACATTATAATTTTGAAAGAGTATTACACTTAAATACACATTCTATTAACAGGAGTCACTGCTGAGATTTAGTGAGATATCTTCATATACATAAAAGTTACTGAACTAAATAAGGCTACATATTTCCCTATGTACAGTTATGGATGGGTCCACATGCACATCAAACATCCACAATCTGTGTTCTGTAGCACACTTGACATTCACACATAAGTCCTACACACTAAAGGACTCTTCACATGTGTTTAATGATGTCACCTGGTTATTCAATTTATTTGTGCTTTTTAAAAAGCTCCATATATCTAGATATTTGCAGGTTTCTTTAAAAGAAAAACAACAACCTTGTAATCAGATTTCTGCAACATGACTTCTAGTATAAGTGTTACCCTTGGTACAGATTCTCTTAGAATTTTTGTTAAAAAGCTTTCACATATTTAAAATACTTATAAAGGTTCTATGCTTTATCACTGATCTGACATTCACCAAAACATCACTTCTTGATAAAGCCTTCCCTATGTGTTTCAGTCTTTGTGATTATCCCCTTTTAGAGTGTTCTGAGTCCAACTGATATAAAAAAGATTTCTGAATGGTCAGGATACTGATAGGAATCTCTCACTCATGTGAGCTTTTGGATGTCTAAATGATGGCTACCCTGACAGAAATTTCCTTACATTCATTTACTTACAGGATTTTTCTCATACGGTTTCTATGCTGTACAATAAAGTATGACTTCTGAAAGAGAGGTTTCCCTCATGTTTTACAATTTGTAGTGTTTCTACCATCTGTGTTGTCTGATACTTAGTAAAAGTCCGACATATGGTAAAAATTTCTCCCTAAAAGATTTACAGACTTTCTCTCCATGATGAAAGACTGTGGCTGAAATTTTCCCATACTGATGATATTTCATAAGGTTTTTGTCTCATGTAAATTATCTGATTATTCTGAAGGATAAATTCAGACAGAAGAACTTCCCAATTTATACTCTTTATAAGCTTTTCCCTTTGTGTGTGTCTTCTGATGTGCAGTGAGTTTTGATTTCTGGAAAAAAGTTTCCTTACACTCCTGACATTCATAGGGTTTCTCTCCTGTGTGTTTTCTCTGATGTATGACAAAATGTGATTTCTGAGAGAAGGATTTCCCACATTCTTTACATTCATAGGGTTTCTCTCCTGTGTGAGTCCTTTGATGCAATCTGAGGACTGAATTCACAGAGAAAGATTTACCACATTCATTACATTCATAGGGCTTCTCCCCGGTGTGTTTTCTCTGATGTTTAGTGAGGTCTGATTTATAGTAAAAGTTTTTTCCACATTTATTACATTCAAAGGGTTTCTCCCCTGTGTGAGTTCGCTGATGAACTGTTAGGGCTGACTTCTGGTAGAAGCATTTCCCACATTCCCTACATTCATAGGGTTTCTCTCCCGTGTGAGTTCTCTGATGAGTTTTGAGGTGTGAATTTCTAGAGAAGAATTTCCCACATTCCTTACATTTATAGGGTTTCTCCCCTGTATGTGTTCTCTGATGTACTGTGAGGTGTGATTTCTGGGAAAAGGATTTCCTACATTCCTTACATTCATATGGTTTCTCCCCTGTGTGTGTTTTCTGATGTACCATGAGGTATGCCTTAACGTAGAAAAACTTCCCACATTCAGTACATTCATAGGGTTTCTCTCCTGTGTGTGTTTTCTGATGTTCCATGAGGTGTGGCTTCTGGTAGAAGGATTTCTCACACTGATTACATTCATAGGGTTTCTCTCCTGCATGAGTTCTCAAATGTCTACTGAGAGATGACAGGTGGTAGAAAGTTTTCTTACATTCTTTACATTCATAGGTCTTCTCTCTGGTAGGAGTTTTCTGTTGTCTTGTGAGGTCTCCATTCCAAGAGACAGATTTCCCACATTCACTGGGTTTGTCCTTTGAATGAGTGTGCTCATGTGTTATGAGGACAGACTTCTGGCAGAAAGACTTTCCACATTCATTGCATTTATAGGCTTTCTCATTGGTATGAGTTTTCTGATGTTTTGTGAGTTCTCCATTCCTAGAGAGAAATTTCCAGATTCATTAATGTATAAGGCTTTTTATTTTTTTGGTCTGCTGTGTGTATTTTCCAAGTAACTCTGAGAACCAATTTCTAGAGATTTTTCCAATACTCATTAAATTCATAGGGCTTCTCCATTGTGAATATTCTATGTTGAAATACATTATGGCTTAACATTTGGTAGAAGGAATTTCACTTGCATTATAGGTCTCTCAACTGCCTGAACTCCACTTTGTGTAATAAAGCCTCCCTTATCGTGTAAGTAAGAAGAAACAAAAGACTGTTTCAAAGTTGTAATCTCCTGATCTTGAATTATAAAAAAGGTCTCTATTATGAAACAAGGCTTTCCCATTTGGATTATGTTCTTTGGAATTTGCTCCAGTGTTAGTTTTTTCACATTTATTATTAACTAGTGCTCTCTCACTTCTAGTACCCCCATCAAGACCCTTTCTTATGAAGCTTCTAATCTCAAAATTGAATTCTTGAACTTGCCTTGAATTTTTAGCTTGGCTTTCCTGGTATCTTGCTCCTTGGTCATGAGTATTCCATAGGTCTTCTACAAAGGAATCCAAAATTTAATACTGTATAAATATTAACACATTATTGTGGTCATAGGGTGGATTCTTAGGCTTCAGGCCAATATCCTCAAATGAAGGAACTCTCAAGTGCAAACTTCCTCTGTCTCAGTGGTTTAGAAGAAACATAACACTAAAAACTGCTATAGCAGAGGGGAAGGGACCTGGTTATAAACCCAAGTATCTTTGACACTACAGATATGATCTTAAAAACCTGGAGAAGGTTAAGACAAAAAAAAACAAAGAAAAGGGAGCAGAGAACAAAAGATATTCAAAGTGCTGCTGAACAGGAATGTGAGACACAGGGAATGCTGTGAGCCCATTAAGGACAATGAATAGTAAGTAGGGTGAAAATAAAAATTAGTAGACAACTGTGTTCACTGGAAATATCAGAGGAAAGATTAAACTGTATGAAGGAGCTAAAGTTGTAGGTCTTTACCCACGCAAACCTAGTTTACTGTGTTAGGATTCCTAGTAATTAGTAGACTATAAACTTCCACTTTATTCCTCTTTACCCATATACAACAATCTCGATGTCAACACTAAAGTGACTTTCTCAGAACATCCATTTCCTAATGTTTAGAGGAAAATTCCTCTGTATCTAGTTGGCTTAATTTTTGCTGGTTCAGAAGACCCAGAAACACATACATCCAAAAGGAAAGATTAAAGAAAGGCAGAGTGCAAGCCATCTTTAAAACAGAACGAATTCCCAGTTGTAGCACCAGAGATTTTCAATGCTGACCACCAAATATTGCATCTCCAAAACAGAGTTACCTATGACTCAACACTAGTCTTATTCTGCTTTCATATCTTAGCTCCCACATCTCTGCTTCAATTTGCTACATGATCTTTAAAGAGTAATTATTCAACATTGTTCTAGAATCTTTATGGACCTTCATATTTATTCATCTTTAAATGCTTGAAAGAAAGTGAAAGATTATGAGCAGAGGCTTGGGGTTAGAATTTCATGGCATTTGTGGGGAAAACATTAAAAAAGTTATTTGATAAGGACATGTTCAAGGTTAACCTGGATACTCATGAAATAAGATCTTATGTATGAAAGACATTTAAGAGAGCAGATGAAATGAAAATTAGCATATGTTTTGGGGCCACAATGAAAAATAAGAAACAGGGCTTCCCTGGTGGCCCAGTGGTTAAGAATCCGCCTGCCAATGCAGGGAACACGGGTTCGAGCCCTGGTCCGGGAAGATCCCACATGCCATGGAGCAACTAAGCCTGTGCCACAACTACCAAGCCTGCGCTCTAGAGCCCGCGAACCACAACTACTGAAGCCTGCACACCTAGAAACCCGTGCTCCGCAACAAGAGAAGCCACCGCAATGAGAAGTCCGCACACTGCAACCAAGAGTAGCCCCCGCTCACCGCAACCAGAGAAAGCCCGCGTGCAGCAACCAAGACCCAACACAGCCAAAAGTAAATACATAAACAAATAATAATAAGATGCAGTAGGCAATAAAGTGCCAGACTAGTTCTTGACAGAAAATTAGGTGTATTTTGTATCAATTCCAAAATAATATAACTGATGAAAGGCATAATGATTTGTAAACTGATTTCAGAGTTTAAAGAGAGAATAGGAAATTAAAATGGGTGCTGAAAAAACTAAGGCATTTTGTTGTTAATGAAAGGAGGAAAATTGCATTTGAAAAAATTTTAAGATTATAGTTGCATACTTTAATGGCAAGGAGTAACTGGGAATTCTAGAAAAAAGACAAAATGAAAGTTTAAGTCAAAGTATATACGGAAGAGAAGTAAATCTATTTTAAAAATGTCAAGCAAAAGAGGGAATTTAGATGGAGAACGAAAACTGGAATTGTGATTTATGTTGCTTACATATGCAGATCAAGTATCCTCAATCATTTCCAAAAGTATAGGGCATTTAAAAAAGAGATTCCTGAAAAAATAATTGCAAAAGTCAAAGGCACCAACCTCCTCACAGGTTATAATTTCTAACTTACCAGGGTAGTTCCGACGTGGAAATTCTACTTCTAATATCCATGGCTGTTTTCCTTGCTTCAACTTGAAGACTGCATTTGGCTTATTCACACAATAACCTATTAATAGAAAGATAAAGAAAATAATACAAATTGCTTGGAATACAGCAACTCTGAAGGAAAAGGAAGTGCAGTTTAGGAGCAGAACAAGGAAGATCCCACATAAGCTTGGCAAATTTAGATTGTATCAGTGGAGTGCATGGGGACACAAATATTTTTCTGGTACCCAAAATGGATTCATCAACTTTGACCCCTAAAACAAAGCTAATATTCAACCCTATAGGG
Organism: Physeter macrocephalus; assembly: GCF_002837175.3. NCBI lineage: Eukaryota > Metazoa > Chordata > Mammalia > Artiodactyla > Physeteridae > Physeter > Physeter macrocephalus. The sequence continues at coordinate 10,301,044 of NC_041233.1, read as the reverse complement.
GACTTAACAAATTCCAGTAACTGAGAAAGGAAATGCAAACTACTGCGAGTTACAGATAGGGAAGATTTCCTCACCCACTGAGATGAGGTGACGATAGTTCTCCTGCATCACTTCCCTATACAGGGTCCTCTGAGCAGCATCCAGCAACTGCCACTCCTCCTGAGTGAATTCCACAGTAACATCCTTGAATGTTACTGGTCCCTGAAACAACGTATTTCAGTTAAAACTGAAGTGATCAAAATACAGTACCCTTCCAATCCAAGAACATGGTATATCTCTCCATCTATTTGTATCATCTTTAATTTCTTTCATCAGTATCTTATAATTTTCTGCATACGGCTCCTTTGTCTCCTTAGGTAGGTTTATTCCTAGATATTTTATTCTTTTTGTTGCAATGGTAAAAGGGTTTTTTATCATAAATGGGTGTTGAATTTTGTCAAAAGCTTTCTCTGCATCTATTGAGATGATCATATGGTTTTTCTCCTTCAGTTTGTTGATATGGTGTATCACATTGATTGATTTGCGTATACTGAAGAATCTTTGCATTCCTGGAATAAACCGCACTTGAACATTGTGAAAATGACTCTACTACCTAAAGCAATATACAGATTCGATGCAATCCCTATCAAACTACCAATGGCATTTTTTACAGAACTAGAACAAAAAATTTCACAATTTGTATGGAAACACAGAAGACCCCGAATACCCAAAGCAATCTTGAGAACACAAAGGACCCCGAATAGCCAAAGCAATCTTGAGAACGAAAAATGGAGCTGGAGGAATCAGGCTCCCTGACTTCAGACTATACTACAAAGCTACAGTCATCAAGACAGTATGGTACTGGCACAAAAACAGAAATATAAATCAATGGAACAGGATAGAAAGCCCAGAGATAAACCCACACACATATGATCACTTTATCTTTGATAAAGGAGGCCAGAATATACAGTGGAGAAAAGGCAGCCTCTTCAATAAGTGGTGCTGGGAAAACCGGACAGGTACATGTAAAAGTATGAAATTAGAACACTCCCTAACACCACACACAAAAATAAACTCAAAATGGGTTACAGACCTAAATGTAAGGCCAGACACTATCAAACTCTTAGAGGAAAACATAGGCAGAACACTCTATGACATAAATCACAGCAAGATCCTTTTTGATCCACCTCCTAGAGAAATAGAAAT